>NW_012137525.1:2072216-2074881 GCF_000956105.1 Propithecus coquereli | reverse complement strand
TAACAGCAACAGTATTGTCTTTCTCACTGGCCTTTTGTATGTCTCATTTCATTCATTCAACAAATACGAAAAAAGTGAGAGAGGGTAAGATGGTACAATAAAAGATAGCAATGAAGGAAATAAGATATATGCAAGCCCTCCTTGCACTAACAAAAAGCCTAGCAGAAAAACATCATCATTATTGCATAAATTTCAAAATATTAAATGCCTATACTATCATGATTTTTGTACTCTCCCTACCCACCTATATATCTACTGTCTAGCATATTGTTTTTTTAAGATGTATGACAAACTCCAAAGCTAATAAAAGCAGAATTCAAAAGAGATTCTACACATCATAATAAATACAAAAGAATAAATGGTACAATGTTGACTCAATTGTAATTTTAATGAGTCTCCCTTACTAGGGAGGAAGTTTAATGATTTAAGGCCTTGCAAACTAGTGGCTATTAACACATAAGTGCATTCCAATTGACTTCTGATTTTGTCTAATGATTCAAGGCCCTGCAAACTAGTAGCTATTAACATGTTAGAGCATTTCCAATTGACTTCTGATCTTCTGTCTTGTTTTTCAAATGTATGAATAAAGGAGTGTACATTAAAAGGATGCTTCTAATCCTCCATTAGTGAGAAATAGCTTGGAATTCTTTGTTCAATAGCTGTAAGGAATGGCAAAGTTAGTCACCCTTTCTTACTGGAATGCCCAGCACAAGGCACAAATTCTGTATATATTCACCCATAAATTTGGTTATGTTCTGTGGCAAAATAGCAGATTAGTTTTTACTTGTTTGTGTGTCATTTCATTGTGTTCCCTTGACCTCATTAGCATCCCGTGTTAACCAACTAAGCCAGAGTTCAGACTTTTTCTCATACTTTCTTTTGGTCATTTATTTATAATTCTGTTGATTGCCTTTGGCATTTATTAACGGCAACAGTATTTTCTTTCTCATTCGCCTTTTGCATATCTCATTTCATTCATTCAACAAATATGAAATGAGTGTCAATTTTTTGTCAATCTCTAGAGTTTCAAGGGCAAAGTGAAGGAGTGAAGTCAGATGAGCCTGGGAAGGAAATAAGAGCCCGGTCATTCGAGGTCTTTTAAACTTTTAGGAAATCTGGCATTTATCTTCAGAGCTGTAGGAAACTAACAAAGAACCCAAAGAGCCTGTTAAGCACTGACGTGATGCTGTCTTACTTCTGTCATGTGTTTGCCTTGTCTTGTTTTCCTCCATTCCCTTTTGTGACTGCCTTATGCAGGGGCTTTATAATGCTTTCCTATCATTTACACTTCCTGACTATTTCCAACTAACAAACCAATTTTTTTATGAAAGAAAAAGGTTGCCAATTTTCAAAAATAACTTCTCTGAAAGACACAAGAGACTGTAAATAAAGACATCTATGAGTTGATATGGATATAGTCATTATTTATTTGTATGTAAATAATGGCTCATCTCCAATAAAGGAATAAAGGAGGGGAACATACTTCATTGATACTCCTTAGTGCAATTAATGAGTATAAAAATTACTTAATGGCAGGTATCCATAGCATAAAAATACTTTGACCAGTGTGCTTGATCTACACACCTATGCTTCTGATAATAAAAGAAGCCTCATTTAGAGATGTTTGTGTGTGTGTGTGTGTGTGTGTGTGCGTGTGCTTGTTCTTGGTGTTCTTTTAACATCTGGCTATAGTAGGCAATCCCTCTTTTGGCTTTGTTTTTAAGTAAGAACAGAAGAACAATAATCTAATTTATCTGGGTGCCCATCTGGTTTCAACTGCTCATTTTACATTGATTTAACAATGATGGACTGTTGGTGATCATGTCTTTCCCAGGAGAAGAAGTTGACAGACAGCTGTGCAGAGATGCCATCTTCCCCATCCCTGTGGCCTGCGATGCCCCATGCCCAAAGGACTGTGTGCTCAGCACGTGGTCTACATGGTCCTCCTGCTCGCACACCTGCTCGGGGAAAACCACAGAAGGAAAACAGATACGCGCACGGTCCATTCTAGCCTATGCAGATGAAGAAGGTGAGTCACCAGCCTCAGAAGGAACCTAGGTTCCTTTTGAAAGTTGGCATGCGTTTTTTGTGTGTGTAGCCTGGATAAGATGATATTCTATGAAAATCAACCACCAGAAATTCTGCAATCCAAGGAGACTTAATCTCTGTTGATGCATTGGGCAGTATAATTCTGTTCCCCAAAATTAATCTTGAAAATGGATCTTTAGTGAAGGAAGAAAGACTTTTAAAAGTGAACTCTTTGGCTTTTTCCAACACTCCTAGTAATACAAGTTCTTTCTAAGCCAAAGTTTCAAGCCTGTGAAAAAGTCTGAAAATAGCTCCCCAAATTCCAGGTGTTTCCATGTTTTTTTCTCTATTTCAGTGGTCAATTTTACTCTTTGAAATCACATTCTACCTTCACATAAAAAAGGCATATATTAAAAAAAAGGTATATGTGTCCAATAATAAAGTTTATTTGAAATCAACACAAGCATAGCTATTGCTTGACTAAAAATTACAAAGATTTTCTACCATTCAAGTTTCTAAACATAGATTCTGATATCCAGAAGTCTCACGTATAGACTGTGTTCATTTTGAAAATATGTTGCTCCTAAATCACTTCACCCTATTGGATTAATAAAGGATGTTTTTCACATATTCATAC
>NW_012137525.1:2069296-2070831 GCF_000956105.1 Propithecus coquereli | reverse complement strand
CAAGGATTTTGCCATGCTTGCAGAACTCACTAGATCATTATTTCTGTAGACATGATGTTTCACACTGAAAGGTCACGAAATGTTTTAAAGGAGAAATTTATGATTGCTCTTTGATATGTATCATCCACTTAGTTTGAAAGGGTAGGGCTTCAATAATTTTTAATTAAGTCTAGTAGCTGCATCGTAAGCAAGTCATACTGGAAAGTTATAGCTGTTTATATAGTAAATCATAAGGGCATGAATTCAAAACATAATTTTTTAAAGTTTTATTTTGTTTTTAATTGACACATAATTGTGCATATTTATGGAGTACAGTTTGATGTTTCAATACAATGTATACATTGTGTAATAATCAGTTCAGGGTAATTAGGATATCTATCACCTCAAACATTTATCATTTCTTTATAGTGAGAGCAATCAGAATTCTCTCTTGTAGCTATTTTGAAATATGTAATACATTATTACAAAACATAATTTTAAATGGAAACCATAAAGGAGACTCTGTCAATCAATGTGGGATCTGGTGCTATTTGTCTTTGTTAATGACATTTATAAAAATGGATTAATTATATGAAATATTTAATGAGGAATTTATCCTTCAAAGTCTATTTATTGAGTCCTTAATATTTACTGAACACTGAAACACATTTTCTCTTATTCAAAATAAGACTTTCATAATTCTGAGCTATTTAAAAAATGAATTAGCAACTATCTCTGCAGGAAGTTTTAAAGTATGTTTACCTGCCAATTAGATAATCCTTTATAATTCTACACAAAAGTAGACCTTTCTATTATTCTTCAAGGGTTAGTGCTTTGTATCTGTCATAAATCTTAATTTTCAATGGATCAGAAAATTGCTGTGATAACTTTAAAGGAAAATACTACATTAGGAAAATGATATATGGAGTGTTTAGACATGAAATTATATGATTCTCTGGGAAATAACTTACAGGACAAGTCCATGTTCAAAGCGTATCTAGATTTATGAAATACATGCTGCAGCCTATATTTTTGTTTATCTCAGTCATAACTTCACCTTTAAACATTATACTAAAGATTAGATAACCTCTTGTAATTAATAAGGATAGATTAGGTTGTGCTGCAGTAACAGACAGCCTAGATGTTCAGGAGCTTAAAAGAAAAAAGGTTTATTTATTTCTTCCTCATGGGAATTTAGCTACAATTTTGGGTAATTCTCCCAGGCAGTTTGTCCTCCATGAAACAGGTGCGTGCATGTCCTCCAGCATTGCACCACCTTATGAAGACACCTGCTTCCACAATCTTCATGCCAGAAGATACTTGGAGAGTTTATCTGTTGATTTAAAAGCATCAGCAATTAAATTCTGCCATCTAGTAGTTATTTATGTCATTTTTCACACTTCAGTGTTAAAACAAGTCATATAACCACACCTAACTTCAAGGGGAATGGGGGGAATATAATCCTACTGTGTGTTAGAAAGAGAAGAGTACTGGCTAGTGGTCTTGCCCCTGATTTACTCGGTCTTCTTATTCTGTATCTGTGTCTATATTTATAC
>NW_012137525.1:2057193-2058576 GCF_000956105.1 Propithecus coquereli | reverse complement strand
GGTTTTTCTTGCTGATTTGTTTGAGTTCCTTATAGATTCTGGATATCAGTCCTTTGTCAGATATACAGTTTCCAAATATCTTCTCTCATTCTGTGGGTTGTCTGTTTACTCTGTTGGTTATTTCTTTTGCTGTTCAGAAACCTTGTAGTTTGTTTGAGTCCCATTTATTTATTTTTGCTTTTGTTGTATTTGCTTTTGGGGTCTTAGTCATAAATTATTTGCCTAGGCCAATGTCTGGAAGAGTTTTTCCTAAGTTTTCTTCTAAAATTTTTATGGTGTCAAGTCTTAAATTTAAGTCTTTAATCCAGTTTGAGTTCATTTTTGTGTATGGTGGGAAATTTGGATCCAGTTTCATTCTTCTGCATGTGGCTCTCCAATCTTCCCAGCATTATTTATTGAATATGGTGACCTTTCCCCATATATGTTTTTGTCCTTTATCAAAGATCAGTTGGTTGTAGATGTATGGTTTTATTTCTGGGTTCTCTATTCCATTCCATTGATCTATGTGCCTACTTTTGTAATAGAACCATGCTGTTTTGGCTACTATAGCCTTGTAGTATAATTTGAAGTTGGGTAATGTGATGCCTCCAGATTTGATGTCTTTGCTTAGGATTGCTTTGGTTATGCAGGCTCTTATGCTATATGTAATTTAGGATTTTCTTTCTAATTCTGTGAAAAATGACATTAGTATTTTGATGGAAATTGCATTGAATTTGTAAATCCATTTGGGCAGTATGGGCATTTTAATAATATTGATCCTTCCAATCCATGAGTATTGGATGATTTCCCATTTGTGTCATCAGCTATTTCTTTCATCTGTGTTTTATAGTTCTCCTTGTAGAGATCTTTCAACTCCCTGGTTAGATATATTCCTAGGTTTTTGTTTATTTGTTCATTTGTCTTTGCCCCTATTGTAAATGATATTGCATTCTTAATTTGATTCTCAGCTTGGCTGTTATTAGTGTGTAGAAATGCTACTGATTTGTGTACATTAATTTTGTAACCTGATACTTTACTGAATTTACTTATCAGTTCTAGGCATCTTTTGGAGGAGTCTTTAAAGTTTTCTTGATATAAGATCATATCATCTGCAAATAGGGATAGTTTTATCTGAGACTACTACAAACATCTTTATGCATACAAACTAGAAAATCTATAGGAAATGGATAAATGCTTGGAAACACACAACCTCCCAAGCTTGAATTAGGAAGAAATAGGAATCCTAAACAGACCAATATTGAGTAGCAAGATTGAATTGGTCATAAAAAACCTTCCAGCAAAAAAAAAAAAAGGACCAGACAGATTCACAGGAAAATTTTACCAAACCTACAAAAACGAACTAGTACCTATCCTACTGAAATTGTTCCATAACACAGAGAAGGA
>NW_012137525.1:2052692-2057143 GCF_000956105.1 Propithecus coquereli | reverse complement strand
AAAGTGATCTTTTTCACTTAAAATTGTGTATATGTGTGTATTTTACTTTCTAAGGCTTGACTTCTGGTTAAATAAAATTGATAATTCACTTTTTAACATTGTATGATACCTTGAGGGAAGAATCTTCCCTGTATTGTATAAAGTGTAGGATTTGTCCCAAAAGCTACTATAATTTTAGGAAGTTCTAAAAGAAAGCACTATTTTAATACTTAAGTTTGGCATGTTTTTAATATAAATAGTATAGTAGAATGAATTTGAACAAAAAATTAAAAATTGATATTAGATTTTTAGCCTTCTCAGTTTTTTGAGCCTGTGTTGTAAATCCTCAGCAAGCTTCATTTAAAAAGAAAAAAAAATGATTTTCAAAACGTTTTCCACTGAGTATAATAACTTCTGTTAATTCTCATTGTATAGTTAATTATCCTTACAGAGCAAAAAAGGAAAGACTACTTATTTTTGCAAAGTTTGAAATGACCTGATAGAACTTCATTGCTAAATATTAATGTGCCTTTACACCTGTTTTATGCATGCAGAGAATAGATACAGATTGAAATAGAATTATGCCATTTTTTTCTCAAATAATTAGTAGTCTTCAAAAAGTCATATTATACAAGGCAAAACATTGAAGGGAAAAATACTTCAATTTTAACTTATTCAGGTTTTACAGCTAAATGATTTTACTCATAAGTGCCAGGGAGCACTTGTATTTCCTAGAGGAATTTCAAGAACTCAGGATTCATTATAGTATATAGACACACAACCCTGGTTTCTAAGTATTGTAAATAGTGTCACTTCCCCATCCTCCCACTGTTGACCTTGGAAAGGGAGTTCTGCTTCAATCGGTTCGTTCATGACTGCCACAGAGGATTTATGCAGGCTCTACAGTGGGAAGTCTTCTCCCTCTTTCTGCAAGAAAAAACAGGGGGTGTGGAGGGGGGTGTGCTGCAGCAGAATCTCCTGAGGTGCCCTGTAGCTAATGCTGTTCCAATTCAATTCCCCCAAAGTATGCCCTTGCCGAGGTGCTTTTCACCCAGCAGTGGTCTGCTATCAAAGGGCTGCAATAGGAGGCAAAGTTAGAAGCACCTTAAAACTGTAATTCACAGTACCATGATAATAGGACTCTTCATAATAATAGCCCCTTCAGAACATGAGCTCAGTCCACTTCCTTATTCTTATTGCCAGTTATTTACCTTTATGAACTCTACACTCCAATTGATTGGGTCAATATTGCCAATTCCTAGGGTCATACCTGCTTGCGTGACTTTGCTTTTATTTATTTTTTTCTTCTACTTAGATGAAACTCTTCCTTCCTTCGTTCTCTTTCCAGAATTGTCCTTGTCAAAATCCTACTCCTTTAAAACTCATCTCAACGCCTCCTTCTATCTGAGGCATTTTTCAGTCCCCAAAAAGTAAGAGAATCTTATTCCTTTGAATCCCAATTATACTAAATTCCTTTCTTAACATAATTATTATATTCTATACAGAGTTATATTCATTTGTATGCTTGTCTTATTCATCTACTCTTTTCCCCACTGGATTATAAGATCCTTGAGCATAGCAGGAACTATTTCTAACCCTCTAGGTATCCCTTGAAGTATCACACATAAACATTGCAAATCCCTCTGAACATTCATGTACTCAATTATTGCTTTGAACAAGATTCTCTTTATTTCAATAGATTTAGGGGATACAGGTGGTTTTTTGATACATGGATGAATTGTACAGTGGTGAAGTCAAGCTTTTAGTGCACCCATCACTTGAATAGTATACATTGTACCAATAGGTAATTTTTGATTCCTCATGCCCCACTCACCATCCCCATTCCTGAGTCTCCAAAGTCCATTATACCTTTCTGTATGACCACATACATCTATTATTTAGCTTGAATTTATAAGTGAGTACATGCAATATTGTATTTTCAATATTGTATCTATTCTTGGAATAGATACTTCACTGAGGATTATGACTTCCAGTTCCATCTGAGTTGCTGCAAAAGTCACTATTTCATTCTTTTTATGACTGAGTAGTACTCCATGGTATATATATTTAATATACACCACATTTTCTTTATCCACTTATCAGCTGATGGACACTTAGGTTGATTCCATATCTTTGCATTTGTGAATTGTGCTGCAATAAACATACGAGTGCAGGTGTCTTTTTGATATTTTAATTTCTTTTCCTTTGGGTAGATACCCAGTGGTGGGGTTGCTAGATTGAATGGTAGTTCTGCTTTTATTTCTTTGAGGAATATCCATAATGTTTTCCATAGAGATTGTATCAATTTACATTCCCACCAACAATGTATAAGCATTCCCTTTTCACTGCATCCATGCAAACATCTATTGTTTTTTAACTTTTTATTAGTGGCCATTCTTACAGGGGTAAGGTGATATCTCTCTGTGGTTTTAATTTGCATTTCCTTGATTATTAGTGATGTTGAACATTTTTCCATATGTTTGTTGGCCATTTGTTTATCTTCTTTTGAAAAAATGTCTGTTTCTTTTGCCCACGTTTTAATGGGGTAATTTGGGTTTTTCTTGCTGATTTGTTTGAGTTCCTTATAGATTCTGGATATCAGTCCTTTGTCAGATATACAGTTTCCAAATATCTTCTCTCATTCTGTGGGTTGTCTGTTTACTCTGTTGGTTATTTCTTTTGCTGTTCAGAAACCTTGTAGTTTGTTTGAGTCCCATTTATTTATTTTTGCTTTTGTTGTATTTGCTTTTGGGGTCTTAGTCATAAATTATTTGCCTAGGCCAATGTCTGGAAGAGTTTTTCCTAAGTTTTCTTCTAAAATTTTTATGGTGTCAAGTCTTAAATTTAAGTCTTTAATCCAGTTTGAGTTCATTTTTGTGTATGGTGGGAAATTTGGATCCAGTTTCATTCTTCTGCATGTGGCTCTCCAATCTTCCCAGCATTATTTATTGAATATGGTGACCTTTCCCCATATATGTTTTTGTCCTTTACCAAAGATCAGTTGGTTGTAGATGTATGGTTTTATTTCTGGGTTCTCTATTCCATTCCATTGATCTATGTGCCTACTTTTGTAATAGAACCATGCTGTTTTGGCTACTATAGCCTTGTAGTATAATTTGAAGTTGGGTAATGTGATGCCTCCAGATTTGATGTCTTTGCTTAGGATTGCTTTGGTTATGCAGGCTCTTATGCTATATGTAATTTAGGATTTTCTTTCTAATTCTGTGAAAAATGACATTAGTATTTTGATGGAAATTGCATTGAATTTGTAAATCCATTTGGGCAGTATGGGCATTTTAATAATATTGATCCTTCCAATCCATGAGTATTGGATGATTTCCCATTTGTGTCATCAGCTATTTCTTTCATCTGTGTTTTATAGTTCTCCTTGTAGAGATCTTTCAACTCCCTGGTTAGATATATTCCTAGGTTTTTGTTTATTTGTTCATTTGTCTTTGCCCCTATTGTAAATGATATTGCATTCTTAATTTGATTCTCAGCTTGGCTGTTATTAGTGTGTAGAAATGCTACTGATTTGTGTACATTAATTTTGTAACCTGATACTTTACTGAATTTACTTATCAGTTCTAGGCATCTTTTGGAGGAGTCTTTAAAGTTTTCTTGATATAAGATCATATCATCTGCAAATAGGGATAGTTTTATCTGAGACTACTACAAACATCTTTATGCATACAAACTAGAAAATCTATAGGAAATGGATAAATGCTTGGAAACACACAACCTCCCAAGCTTGAATTAGGAAGAAATAGGAATCCTAAACAGACCAATATTGAGTAGCAAGATTGAATTGGTCATAAAAAACCTTCCAGCAAAAAAAAAAAAGGACCAGACAGATTCACAGGAAAATTTTACCAAACCTACAAAAACGAACTAGTACCTATCCTACTGAAATTGTTCCATAACACAGAGAAGGAGGCAATCCTCCCTAACTCATTCTATGAAGCCAATATCATGCTGATACTAAAGCCAGGAAAGGATACAACTAAAGAAGAAAATTACAGACCAATATCCCTCATGAACATAAATACAAATCCTCATCCAAATGCTAGCAAATCTAATCCAATAGCCTATCAGGAAAAAAAAAAAAAAACATTCACCACAATCAAGTGGTGTTCATCCCAAGGATGCAAGGATGGTTCAACATATACAAATCAATAAATGTGATTTACCACATAAACAGAATTAAAAACAAAACCCATATGATCATCTCAACAGATGCAGAAAAAGCGTTCAATAAAATCCAGCACCCTTCATGATAAAAACCCTTAGCAAACTAGCCATAGAAGGAGCATACCTAAAAATAATAAAATGACAAACCCACAGCCAATATCATACTGAATGGAGAAAAGTTGAAAGCATTCCCCCTAAAAACTGGAACAAGACAAGGATGCCCACTGTCACCACCTCTATTCAACCTAGTACTGGAAATCCTAGCCAGAGTAATCAGACAA
>NW_012137525.1:2045907-2047733 GCF_000956105.1 Propithecus coquereli | reverse complement strand
TTTTCCTTTTAATGTCAAAGAGTGATATAAAAACTATGTAATTAAGTCATACAAAGCTATTTCAATAAGCATACAACAAAAATTAGAGTCGAACAGAAAGCGCTGTATTATAGTTTAATTTGAAGCATTTCTTTTTCTTTGGGACACATTAAATGGTGGTACCCTGCACAGCCAATATAGCTTATATTTGAAGAAATATGAAAATATCATTACTCGATGGTTTTTCCAGTAGTGCTCTGGAAGATCATAAAGTATTATTCAATGTTAATAACCCTATTTCTAATCACCCTAAAACATAATACATTAAAATAGCAGCAGTTTAAAACCTACAATTAAGACTTTCAATTTGAGGAATAACATTTGAAAACACACTTACTTTTCTCCATCCACAGAGTCTCAATATCCATGTTTCTCCTGGTCAACAATCATATGGGCTTAGTTGTACCTTATTTTCAACTTCTCTGGAGAACAGTTTAAGGTCTTCCATTGTCCCCTAATACAAATATTATATATACCACATAGCTTATATTCTAAGCCACACCATGCCAAATGAGATCAGATTAACATATAATTTGCTTTCCTAAAAATGTGCTGGTCACAGGCCATGTGCTAAATCAGTGGCAGGTATTATTGTTGTTAGCCATGTTAATTCCAAGGAACAGAGAATGGTAAGGTTCTGTTGGTACCATATCTAATCTGTTATCATTGTCCATTTTTATAGGTGGAGTTCGCTGTCCGAATAGTAGTGCTTTGCAAGAGGTGCGCAGCTGTAATGAGCATCCTTGTACTGTGTACCACTGGCAAACTGGTCCCTGGGGCCAGTGTATTGAGGACACCTCAGTATCGTCCTTCAACACAACTACAACTTGGAATGGGGAGGCTTCCTGCTCCATCGGCATGCAGACAAGGAAAGTCATCTGTGTGCGAGTCAATGTGGGCCAAGTGGGACCCAAAAAGTAAGGGCTTTTGAATGACAACAGTAAATCCTGTGGTCAACCATGCAGAGGATTGGCTCAGGCTTCACTTGCTTCATGAAATAGAGCATTTGGATGCTTGTCATACCTGTCCTCAAGAGTAAGATTTGTTTGTTTTGAGTGTCAGCTGCTGATAAAGCTATAACAGCTTTAGAGTCTTGTACCTGGGATCCATAAATTGTGTAGAAATCTTTCTATCTGGTACGTACTTTCTGTTTTATAGTATAGCATTTTCTGCTTTTATTAAGCTAGTGAGACAATGAAAGGTGCTTGCTCTAGGCCTGGCTGATCAATAATGACAGTATACCAAGTCCTAGCATTGTAGGTCACCCATGACCTCCTATATACCCGTAGGCTATGGAGGCTGCCAATCTGGTTTAATTGGGTAGTAGCCTTCTATGATCTGCCTTTCATTTCCCCTAGAAAATACTATATCTAAAATACTGAGGCCAAGCATTGTATCTTTCCATGGTTAAATGAATAAGCCATTTACTTCCAAGAGAGAGCCTTGGGATAGGATAAGTGTTACGATAAGTAGAAAAACTATCAGTTTCTTATGGTGGGAATGAGTACTGTAATAACAAGGAAAACACAATTTGCTACAGGGGAGGACAAAGAACCCAAGAGTTGGTGTTTTATGTGTGTCTTGTGAGAAATAGAATCAAAACAAGTAATGGCATATCTGGGCTAAACAATTACTAGAGAAAATTAATAAATCAACTCTAAAAAAAGTTTCTTGGAGAGAGTAAAACCTCTTTATCTTTTGCAATGTTAGACAGCATAATTTTTTTAAAAAAAATTCAAATCATCTTTGCCATGTGAAATAAGAAAAGTAAAACCAGTCAATTTTGC
>NW_012137525.1:2031681-2034102 GCF_000956105.1 Propithecus coquereli | reverse complement strand
AGGGTCAGGGGGAAGGTGTAGGAGATTTAAGGAGAGAAAAGATGCAACATAATTTTGGAGATTTCAAATTGGGTAAGCTAGTAATATGTAGTGGAATTTCTAGGCAATAGCAAGAGTGCATTTAGTTATGTATTTAAGAAGAGATTGCTCTGTTGCCAGAGTTGCCAGTGTTTCTCCAGCCATGTTCAGCTGCCTCAGTGCAGAAAAAATGTAGGAAAATAATTGGTTTTGATTAGGGTCAGGGCTTTTCCAGGAGAATACAAAAAAGAGACAGGCAGACGAGTCAGGAGTGTTAGCAAGGAAGTAATTATAATAATAATGGAGATGGACTCTAACTTGGGCTGAATGGAAATAAGGTCATGAAGAGGATGATAGACAGTGAGAAAGTGATAGGAAAAGTACAAGGCAGTCTCAGTTGAGTTTGGTGACTGAAGTACTCACCTTTAGTAAGATGAGAACTAAAGTAGATAAACTGCAAGGTTAGGAGTAATGATTAGAAAGTAAGATGTATGACAATCAGGTATACAGTTACCAATGATAATAACATCAAAAGATTAGCATTTGAGCGAGTAATTGATACAAGATAGAAGGAAAGATCACTGGACAGGAAGAGAGGTACAATAATTCTGCATCCAGGTGGCATTGGTGGTGTAGTGGTGAGCATAGCTGCTTCCAGAGTACAGTGCCGTGAATGGAATAACCATGTGGTTATCAAAACCACCAAAGTGTTAGCAGTGCTAAGAGACTCACAGTGAAGGAAGTCACTAATGAATGAAGTATTTCTAGATGAGGGCTACAAGGTAGATAACTGATGGTAAAATTGATGACAGGAGCTTAGAGAAGTTGGAGATTTTTAAAGATGAAGGGAGGAGGAAAGACTAGGAAATAGCTAGATGGAGCCAGCTTCCACTGAAATGTGAAGGAAAGTATCTTCCAAGAAGATACTGAAGACGAGAAACTGTGTGTTCCAATAGGTGCTGTTGGGAAGGGTTAGATGCTGGAGAGGAATGAGAAATTGAATAGGGTTATGTGTGTAGATAGTGCTGTGGGCCCAGGTGATGATGGAAGATCTGCAGTTGGGGAGGACTTATTTCTTGTGGGAGTGACAGCCATGTGAGGTGTAATAGATTTAGTTGGATTGGCCCCTCTGGTAGGAAATTGCTATAAGTTAAAATGCATGGTGCCACTGGGAGACTCTTCTCTCCTGGAGCTCCTGGGGTAGTGGTGGCCAAGAAGTGCAAGAATGCAGACTCAGGAATTGGCTCTCTTGGAAGCAAGAGGCCCTCTGAGAGGCAGGTTGATGTTTCACTGAGCGCAGGTCATGTCATTGGGAACAGGAGATCAGCCCTGCCTGTTTTATTTGGCAGCTCTATGTTGAGTCTTCCAGAACAAAAAGTTTTTAGAAACCCTAAACCTAGGCACTCATTTTAAAAGAATAACTATAATTGTGTATTGAGGATATTAAAAAAAAAAAAGACCGGGGAGTGATAGAAGGGGTTGTTGTTGGATAACTGTGCCAAGATGCTTTGTGCTCCCGAAGAAGCCTTTTCTGTTTTGTCCGTAGACTGAGAATAAGGAAACAATGGTGTTATAGAAAGCCAGCCTTTGTTGTGAGGAAGATAAAGCAATGACATGAGGTTAGTTTTTTTTTTCTTCATTATTTGGTAAGAGATGAGAATAATCCAAGCATCGCTGAAATTACACCAACTTCCTACCAAAATTTAAAAATGCTAAACAAAGTTAAATATTCAAGGAGAGGTAATTTGCAACAGAAAATTAATTCAAAGATGGAGTGATTCTTTTCCATTTAATTCTTCAGGTAAAGCATATATTTTTTAAGGGTTTTGAGCTCATTAAAATGTGGAGCTACTTTCCTTTTAAAAATCACTTTAAAGAGGTAAAATTGCACTATAATATTGCAGAAAAATGGAACAGAATAGCTTAGGATTCCAGAAAGAACTAAAAGAGTTATTTAAAAAGTTACTCAGCCCTCTCCCAAGATATGCCTTGAAAAATCTATGCTATTAAAGATCAGTATTGAGTAGAATATAGTTTAACCCTCAACCCAACATACTTGTTAACTTTTTCTTTCCAAATTTTCATAAATTATTTGTAACTCTTCTTAAAAATCAGTACTTTTGATCAAATAATATGTTTGGTTGTTCAAATAATACATTTGCTCAAATTCTGTTTGCTTTTTTTCTCACTGAATTTTTTATTGCCTTGAGAGCTAGCAGGGATGTTGCAGAGGCACCTGTTCTACCCTCCTGTCCTGAATCAATAGTGCACTAGAATTACCCCCAAAGACCTGAAAACCACCTTTACATTTTACCTTTTGCGTGAAACATTTCCCTTTCAATTTCCTATCACTCTGCTGTTCCAACCTTCCATCCACGCCACTCCCGGCTTAGCAAATCAGTT
>NW_012137525.1:2030498-2031631 GCF_000956105.1 Propithecus coquereli | reverse complement strand
TCCTATAATCCTAGCACTCTTGGAGGCCAAGGTGGGAGCATTGCTTGAGTTCAGGTGTTTGAGACCAGCCTGAGCAAGAGTGAGACCTTGTCTCTACTAAAACTAGAAAAAATTAGCTGGGTGTGATGGTGTACCTCTGTAGTCCCAGCTACTGGGGAGGCTGAAGCAGGAGGATTGTTTGAGCCAAGGAGTTTGAGGTTGCTGTGAGCTGTGATGATGCCATGGCACTCTACCAGGGTTGACGGAGAGAGATTCTGTCTCAAATAAATAAATAAATAAATAAAATAACTCCTCTACTTTGACCTGATAATGTAAGACTTTGATTCAATAATAAGCTTTAGATTTGCACCTCCCCTCCCTCCTCCCAATAAAAAAAATAAATAAATAAAATAACAAGCTTTAATGGTACAACAGAAAGATCTCTAGGGAAGAGAAGGGAAAAATCATTGTAAGAGCAAATATATTAGTGAAAATCTTATTTAAAAGGAGGTAAAAGACATCTTTTTGAAAGATAGACCTCATAAAAGAATTCCAAGTGAGGATCATAGACAACAGGAAAGCCTTAGATGACCATGGGAAAATCGTAAATTTGAAAGAGACCAGCCCACTGGAGCTCATGGTGCATGTATAAAAGTGGAGATGTAAAACTGAAAAGGAGAATGGATGCAAGTCATAGAAAAGCAAATTGGACTTACTTTGATATATAGCAGGACATACTTTTAGTTTTTGGATATAGGAATGAGTAGTGAGTTTCATGATATAATGGATTGAGTGGATTCTGCATCAGTAGATCTCGTCTGGACACTGGCCTTGGCCACTTAGAAGCCAATTAACCTTAAGCAAGATACCTAAGTTCTCCAAGCCTTGCTTATGATATCTAGGAGTTGTTCCATGTTTCAAATGAAATAGTGTATAGTAAAGTGCTCTATGCTTTGTGAACCATTATCTAATTGATACAACCTTTGTTATCTAGTCCATAGCAATTATAAGCTCCTATAGGAAAGGCACAGCACCCTGCATATGGTCAGTATTTGGTAAATGTTTTAGTTTGGCATATCGAAAGCAGTACTTCTGAGAAGTTTAATTACATATCAATGGGGTAAAAGCATTTAGATCATGATAAAAGAAAACTT
>NW_012137525.1:2025249-2026521 GCF_000956105.1 Propithecus coquereli | reverse complement strand
GATCATAAACATAAAAAAAAATAATAGAAATTGCAAAAGAAGGATAGATCCCAGTAGTGAATGGAGGAGGTGGTGAAGGGAAGAATAGAAAAATTATACTAGAAAATCAGTTAAGGTAAGCTCCTGCAATTGAAAAGAAAATTAGCTCTGAGATTCTGGTGACCAAAGCAAAAAATAGAAGCACAATGGATTCTTAACATATTGTCAAGGGAAACAAAATTTTTCCTAGCTCTGAATTATTAGAGGAATTTATCACCTGGGCCTTAAAATCGGGGTCATTTGGACAATATAATGAGTGGAGACTGCATTAACAATTTATTAAAAGTCCTATTGACAATTCTTAGATCTTACCTAGATTAATCATATTTGATATGTAAAAGTTGCAGCTGGCATTCAAGCTACTATTGTTACAGTAAAAATTCTATGACAATATTTTCAAATATTTTAATTCTCTGCTGCCCAATACTTCCAGCCCCCAATTCCCTACTCCATTACCTGTAGTATTCCAGTTATTCATTAAAATAGTTATGCAAGCATTAATAGTACAGGTGATGGGAATAATCCTAACAAGTTACATGTGAATCCAGAATTGTAAATTACAATGGGACATACAAGCTCAAGTATTCCAGTAGATCTCAAACCTGGCTCTTCATCCCAGTTACTGGCAAGCTTTTTTAAAAATCAGATTCCAAAACCCAACCCCCAAAGATGCTGATTTAGTCATACTAGGTATAGGCCCAGACTTCTGTTGTTGTAAAAGAGATTCTTCTATGAAGTCAGACATTTAGGAATCGCTAATCTGATCCATTCTCCCATCTAATACAGGAATCCTCTCTAAACATGGCTGGGAGCAGTTGCCCACACCATGTTGAGAGATGTCCTGACTTCACGAGAAAGGACGTTTCTTTGTGGAAACGTTCTAATTGTCAAATCGTATTTTTTTCCACTACTGCAGTATCTTTGAAAAGGTTTCATTTCATTTCTGATTAAACTTTAATTGTTAGGGGCCGCTAACCCTTTAAAATTTTTCTGTTCCTGTAGTCTGTGTATCAGATATTTAAGGATCTTGCAAAATAATGTGAATGCATCAGGGGAACGCTATTAGTGTAATTCTTTAGGGAATTCTTTTGTAAGTGAACCCTGTGCCATGCAGCCATTCATCCTTAAAGTAAGGATGTTTGTAAGTTAAAGTGTATTTTATTGGAGTTATCAAGTTTCACACATTATCTGCTTTTAATACTAAAAAATTTTGAACATCCTTGTATCAGTAAT
>NW_012137525.1:2011401-2013259 GCF_000956105.1 Propithecus coquereli | reverse complement strand
TAATCAATGATGTAGTCACAACTTCTAATGATAATGAATAGTTATTACCCAATAGGATCAGAAAATCCCAATAATACAGAAGTAAGAATATAGGTAGATTCTATTCTAATCAAGTAAATGCATTCTTGACAAAGTCTATTTTTTACATATGTCAAAACTATATGAAAATGTTTTCTGATCTATTACATTAGAACACAAAATACTTTAAAAGAAAATTTATATACTTCTGGAAGTTTGAAAAGCACATAGGATTTATGTATTTATGACCCAAGTCTTGGCCGGGCGCGTTGGCTCATGCCTGTAATCCCAGCACTCTGGGAGGCTGAAGTGGGAGGATCACTTGAGTTTAGGAGTTAGAGACAAGTCTGAGCAAGAGTGAGACCCCATCTCTACTAAAGATATAAAAAATTAGCTGGGCGCGGTGGTGCATGTCTGTAGTCCCAGCTACTTGGGAGGCTGAAGCAGGAGGATCACTTGAGCCGATGGGTTTGAGGTTGCTGTGAGCTAGGCTGATGCCACAGCACTCTACCTGGGCAACAGAGTCAGACTCTGTCTTAGAAAATTATTTAAAAAAAAGCAAATATGACCCAAGTCTTTTATTAATACCTTTGAAAGGAAAAGTGGAATAATGGTGAAGCAAAATCTTATGTCAATGATTCTCAGAATCACCAATATGTTTTGCCCAATATTCTCTAAATCGAATTACTCTGCTACATGTAAAATATTTTCTTTAAGTTAATCAAATGTTTCTATAGAAACATTAGAAAGGCTTTAGAAAATAAATACTTAAAACTTTGTATTAATAGTTGCATTAGTTTTCTCAGGCTGCTATAACAAAATACCATAGACTAAGTGGCCTGAACAATAGAAATTTATTTCTCACAGTTCTAAAAGCTGTGAAGTCCAAGTTCAAGGCGCCAGCCAATTTGGTTCCTGAGTAAATACTGCTTCCCTACTTCCTGGCTTGCAGTCAACATATCTTCTCGTTATGCCCTTACATGGCAGAGAGAGAAAACACAAGAGAAGGAGAGAGAGAGAGAGAGAGAGAGAGAAAAGGTCTCTGGTCTCATAAGGTCACTAATCCCATCATGAGAGCCCACCTTCAGGACCTCATCCAAACCTAATTATTTAATACATCCTGAAGGCTACATTTTAAAATACCACCATCACATCAGGATTAGGGAATTTTAGGGAGTTACAACTCAATATATACAAATAGTGATGAATCAGTATTTTTAAATAAAATTTCTTAGTGTACAAAGCCATTTAAGTTTGTTAATATTAATTAAGCTTTTCCATAAAGCTGTGAAAACAGAATAACTCTAGTCCCTCAAAGCCCATTCAAACTTACTGAATATCATTCAATATAATTCATCCTTTCATAAAACAAATCTTTATTGAATGCATGCTACATGTTTCACGTTGCTGTCATGGTACTAGGCCCAGCCTGCCGATAAAATAAAAAACGTATAACAAATAGTTTCAGTTAATTTATGGTGGTAGGAAATATACTATAAATGTACATGATTTGGGTTTCAAGGCATATTAATAATACATTAGTTGTGTATATACACAATAACCACTAAAGAATTGGAAAAAAAGAGGAATACACTGACAGGGCACAGTGAAAGAGAAATGACATTTAAATTTAGGATGGCTTATGTGGAGAGGCAAAAAGTAAAATCTTTATGTATGGGAACAGCACGTTGACCAGTTTGCCTGGGATTCCTGTAAGTAAGTGAGAGGCAGGGGGCAAGGATGGATTTTTGAAAATAGAAAATGAGAAGTAGTCAAGAATTTTAGCAAGGCTTTGGGTATTGAGAATGGTATATTTCAGGAAATTTTATCCAAAGGCATA
>NW_012137525.1:2010120-2011351 GCF_000956105.1 Propithecus coquereli | reverse complement strand
GCTGAGAACACAAAAGCCTTACAGCCAGTACTTGGTTCATATTGTCTTCATTAAATGTTAATTCCTTCCCTCTTCCTGTTCATTCGTAGCCCCAGTGAATGTACACATATGTACATATCATAGTAGGGATGAAAGCAGCAATAGTAACATGGGCCTTTTGTTTTTTGACATACACTCTGTGCAGAAACTATTCTTTCTGTGATTAACAATGACCTTTTCATTTCCAAATCTGAAAACCTGTGTTCACTCATCCTGGGCGACTGCTTTGTAGTATCTAATACTGTCACCCACTCCCTTCGTGAAAAAGGGTCTTTGGCTTCCTCAGTGCTACTTTCTCCTGCCTTTCTGAGTGCTCCTTCCTTGGTTTCCTATTACTGGTGCCTCTTTCTTTACCTGCACTTAGATAATGCTTTCTAATCTTGGCATACTTGTCTGATGCTTACTGTATCTAAGCAATCTTGTCCATTTTTAGGATATCTTGGAAGAGAAAGTTGCATAATAACAAGTGGGTTTTTGTATAAATATACTCAGAAAAACCCCTTTAACTCCAATATGAAAACAATCTTTTCTTTCTTGCCTCAGTAGATGAACAATTTTTTTTCTTAGAGTCTTTATTTCTACAGAAAATGAAATGGGGAGAATTAAGAATATAGAAGTATCACTTTTTGCTAATGGTAAGAAGACAAATTTTTTTTTCTTTGACAGTCATGGCTGTTTTCAGAACTCTGCATTATTAACCTGCCAAATTCTTGCCATTTTTGTCTTTGTCCCTAGGTGATCAGAGATTTAAAAAAGAAAAAAAAAAACAAAAAAATGATACTTGTGCTTTTTTAATGATTAAAATAACTGTGTAGTAAGCATTAAATGAATCAGCAAAGACTATAAAGAAGGTACTCCCTATCCTCTCCATTATATCAGACTTTCTAATTCCAATTGCTCTTTCAACTGGGATTGCATTCAGAAGATTGCATAGAAAAAAACAGGAGTGTTAGGAAAGGATGAAGAAACTCAGAGCCGGGAGCTTATATTTGTTAGGGGAATGAGATCACTGGTAATGTCACCCAACATGTAGGAGTTAAAGACTGAAAATGGTTAATTGAAAAACAAATCATTTGATGCTACAGAGCTGGGACTTGACTTGTCTCATAATATTAGAAGAAGTAGAAAGAAGAAAAGAAGACAAAATAATATCAACTCGATAAGCTAAGTGTTTGAGGTAAGAAAAACAAAA
>NW_012137525.1:2008262-2010070 GCF_000956105.1 Propithecus coquereli | reverse complement strand
AAGTATAATCACAAAATGATAATTTAAGATGAAATGGATGGCAAATTTGCCATCTTAATACATCAGTCTTTAATTCTGAAATGACAAATAGTATAATTGTTTGTTTACACCATGAATATTGACAACTATTAGCCCAAACTTCGTTTTTGAAATTTGTTTTTATGAAGTGTATTATAGTTGCAATTGCTGAGTTGCTCCTACAGTGCTAACCAAAAGAGCACTGTACAAAGAACCCTGACTTGAATACGGCTTCAAAACTTGAATAAAAATAAATATACCTTATTTAAATGGAATCCATCACTTTTGGTGCCATCTGGTGCATCTCTGAACAGTACCGGTTATTTAAAAGGTTAAATGTTCTCAGTTGAGCCTCGTAGAACTTGACAATGTTGTACTTTTGTTTTCACCGCCAAAGAAAGTACTTTTACATTTAATGCTGCTTCTTATAATACCTTGATGGAGCTCTAAATTAAATTTAGATAGGACTGAGCATTGTTAAATAAATTCCCGTTTGCAGTGGTCAAAGTCATGTTTTCATGCTGCTATATCTCTGTGATTTGCCTGACATTTTCGCTTCCTCTCTATTGGGCTTCTGTTCTTTTCTTATAGATGGAAGACTCACAAATGGCGCAGATGCCAATTAGTTCCGTGGAGCGTGCAACAGGACAGCCCTGGAGCACAGGAAGGCTGTGGGCCTGGACGACAGGCAAGAGGTGGGAGGCCCCATTGCACAGTTCATTTCTGCAGCATCGCTAGGTTTAACCACTATCTTGATATGTTTGTCACTTTGATGCCATTCTTCGCAAACAGAGCAGAGCGGATGTGAATCTGCTATGACCAATTCTACAAAACACTGTAACATGGAAACTTATCAACTTATCTTTTTAAATTGTGTCTGTTGTTCTTTGGCATTAGCTTATAACTCTTGAATTTTCCTCTCATTCATATGTGGAAGAAAATCAGACTAAGCTTTCAGTTATGACATAGATGGTACACTAAAGCTTGTTTTTTTTGTTCCTATTTATTTATTTATGTTTTGGTTTTATTTTGTTTCTGAGGCAAGGTCTTGCTCTGTTGTCCTAGAATGCAGTGGCTTCATCATAATTCACTGCAACCTCAAACTCCTGACTCAAGCAGTCCTCCTGCCTCAGCTTCCCAACTAGCTGGGATGACAGGTGTGCATCACCATGCCCCGCTCATTTTTCTATTTTTTTGTACAGACAGGAACTTTCTTTTTCTCAGACTGGTCTCAAACTCCTGGCCTCAAATGACCCTCCCACCTCAGCCTTCCAAAGTGCTAAGATTACAGGCTTGAGCCACCATCCCTGGCCTTTTTGTTCCTTTTTAATTCTCTAATACTTTTGCCTACCACCTTAGCAATTAGATTTGTACCTACTTGTCTACATGCATGCATACAATGTGATATAATTGGTTAACTTTCTCAGAATTTCTCAGTAATATTCCAAATACTGTCATGGCTATCTACAATTCTGTTCATATTCAGTTCTGATTTTTAAACAGCAGATTTGTTTACTCAAAATCTGTAATATGTGAACTGCAATCTGTCGGCACCACTAAATAACATGAAATCTTGCAGAAATGGGTGATGGGGATGTTTCAAACTTGCCATAATTATTTGCTAGATATTATAGGGAATACATAAATCCCAAGCTTTGGAATATATTGTTTATATATTTACTAAGTTCAGTTTTTAAAGCAGTACATGATTATTTTTACTCATATTTATTTTTAGCATACAGTTCTAGCTCTATACTTAAAATATAGCTTAATATGTAATTGAATATGCA
>NW_012137525.1:1994305-1995939 GCF_000956105.1 Propithecus coquereli | reverse complement strand
AATTTTAATAGAACTATAACTTCTACTGTCTTTTTCTCCTTGTTCACATTTCTATAGTTCAGAAGCTAAATAGAAGGCTGAATTATTGCTTGGTCAGTGACTATATCATTGACCCAACCATAATAGCTATAGATAGAGTTACCATTACATTTGCATTAGAAATAAAATATATGGCTCATAATAATGACAGTTTTGGATGATTTGCATATTTTTTTAATTTCAAAATATTACGGGGGTACAAATGTTTTTGCTTACATGGATGGCTTCTATAATGCTTGAGTCAGGGCTATAAGTGTGCCCATCACCCAGATAGTGTTCATTGTACCCGTTAGGTAGGTTTTCACCCATCCCCTTTTTCTCCCTCCCACCTGCTTGACTTCCACTGAATTTTACTTCCCTCTGTGCACATGTGCCCATCAGTCAGTTCTAATTTAATAGTGAGTACATGTGGTGTTTCTTTTTCCATTCTTTAGATACTTCACTTAGGATAATGGTCTCTAGTTCCATTCAAATTGTTACAAAATGCATTAATTCATCCTTTTATTATGGCTGAGTAGTATTCCATGGTATGCATATACCGTATTTTGTTAATCCACTCATGAATTGATGGGCACATGGGTTGATTCCACATCTTTTCAATTATGAATTGTGTTGCAATAAACACTTGAGTGCAGGTGTCTTTTCGATAAAATGACATCTTTTCCTTTCAGTAAATACCCAGCAGTGGGATTACTGGATTGAATGGTAGGTCTACTTTCAGTTTCTTGAGGAATCTCCATACTGTTTTCCATAGAGGTGGTAATAATTTCAGTCCCATCAACAGTGTATAAGTGTTCCTTTTTCTCTGCATCCACGCCAGCATCTATTGTTTTGGGGCTTTTTAATAAAAGCCGTTCTAACAGGGGTAAGGTGATATTTCATTGTGGTTTTAATTTGCATTTCACTGATGATTAGTGATGTTGAACATTTTTTCAAATGTTTATTGGCCATTAGTCTATCTTCTTTTGAAAAGCTTTTGCCCACTTTTTAATGTGGTTGTTTGTTTTTTTCTTGCTGATTTTTTTGAGTTCTTTACTACCCCGAATGTGCCTGATCTTGTGTGATCCTTTTTATCCTATGTAGGTGTCCTATGAAGCAGTGTCATCAGTGCCAAGTAAATGTATATATGTCATCCCAGTGTTCATTACTCTGTGACACCTTTATGCCAAGAATATGACACAAAAGTTGCAGAGATCTGTTTTTTTTATTTATTAATTTCAGGATATTATGGGGGTACAAACATTTTGGTTACATGTTATGACTTTGCCACACCCAAACCATGATGTGAGGCATGCCTTTTACCCCTTACAAAGCTCACCGTGTCCATTAGTTGTGAGTTGCAGAGATTTGATGCAGAGATTTCATATAAATGACTTCAAATTTGCTCTTGCTCTATCTGCATGTTGATCTTCATGCTGTGTTCTGCCAGTTATACTTTTTGTAGGTTAGCTGGAACCAGGGTTAATAATCCCCAAGATCAACCCTGTCTCTCCTAATCCCCCAGCCTTTCTTCACTCTTGCCTACCAAGGAACATCCACTGTAATGTAGACCTGTCACTAAGATCTGACATAATTTGGATACATTCTCAAATCTA
>NW_012137525.1:1986722-1989905 GCF_000956105.1 Propithecus coquereli | reverse complement strand
GCTGTCCACCCTACCAGGTTTTCATATTTTTAAAATTCAGGGGCCCCTGCTTTTTTCATACAAATTGGCACTTGCAAAGTTGTGTGTACTAAATGAAAAAATGTATAGCTAAGAAAAATGGGAGTACTTATCATGTTGAACAATTAAGACAAACCTTTTATGTAACTCTTCCTGAAGCAGTTGTGTCAAGTATAAGCTGTGTTCAACTACACAGAGAAAGTCTTCCCTGTCTGAAATCGTTAGTTATGTCCTTTTACACACCCCATTATACAGCCCGGCGCTGCTGAGTATTAGGTTTTAGTACACAAATCCAGGGAGTGTTGTCTAACCTGGGGTCATCTGTGCCCTCGGGGTAATCTAAGGTAAAAATTGTCAGGCTCCTTCAGCTCGATTTCATGATGATGGAATCCTGAGCAGGGCAGAGATCAGCAGCTGTTGCAGCCCAGACACTAAACGCGAAAAAGCCATATAAGGCAATCTGAATGAGGCCATTTAAGGTAACACCACGGAGACTTAACTTTAGGATTAAAGTTTAAATGTTTCATCTTCTTCCGCAATTAATAAATGACTTATTTTTAAAACTAATGGGGGGGGAAATGGTAGAAGAAGAAAGGGGACTTTAAATATACTTGCTCTTTTTTCTTTAAGACTTGTTACCTTAAAGCAATTTTTCTATTTTTAATAAGTAATAAAATTATTGTTTTAAATAATTTGGTAGAATGTTGGGAAATAGAGCTAAGAGACATGTAAGGTTTCAGGAGTTTTGCAGGGCTTTGCCTTGAAGAAATCTGTGGGCGTGTTAGTTCACAGATCAGAAGCTGCTGAGCAACAAGGGAGACATTCCACCGCTCAGGGGCGCCGGATCTCAAGGCCTGCAGGCCAGTGCCTGGAACCTGTGCAACACAGAGCTCGGCATGGGGCCCAAGGCTAAGAAACTGATGGAAAGATGTCAGCCCAGCAGACAACTTACAGCTGGAACTGTCATAAACTTCAAGGCTATTCCTGCTTCACTCCTTACCACATATCTTGGTATATAGAGAAATAGATTAGTATACAGGCTCAGTGTTCCTGCTTTATATTTTTTTATCTTTAACTTGTATGTTCAGCTAGGTCTATTTTTAACTTAGGACTTGAAACGTTTATCTTGAAAAAATTTTGTAACCATATACTCTTGTAAATAAAATTAGATAAGGATCCCTTAAAACCCTTGGGGAGCCTTAAAACCTGAATAAATAATCTGTACACATAATTCTGTGACCAAGGACACCTCCTTGCTATACTAATACTGATACGAGATTTCACTCAATACCTCCTGGCTCAAAAAAATACTAAAAATTCCTGACTTCCCCGTCTCTTTAAACTACATTTTCTCTCTGTCTCTATTATTTCCAAATCTCTTGCAACGATCCTGCCTGGGACCTGTTTTGCTGGGAGCGTCACGAACTCCCGACAGTAGAACAATATCTTGGGGGAAATAATAAATACGAATTGAAATTATTTGATTGTATTTTTAAAGTCCATGTGTGAATAAGGAAATGTTAATTAAAATATGATACGTTAAGATTATTCAGTATTTTCTTTTTCATTTTTAAATTCAAGGTTAATGTTTATGCATGTGAAGAACTTGTAGACAGAGGGGGTAAAGGACTTAGACACTACCCCATCCATTAACCATTCCAAAGCCATCCCCATAAACTTCCAATGTAATAATAATAACCAAAAAACATGCTTACTGTGCCAACGCAGTTGCAAGACAAGTTCCATAAACACTCCTCCCTACCCCAACCTAACAGCCAATTTACTGCCTCTAAGACCCTTCTATAGAGAAATTCTAGAGTGTCCAATGATATAAAACAACATTAGAGGTACCTCATGTCTCCCAGTGCCTCTATGAATATCCTGTGTTCAAAATAAACTGTTATCAGAACCCATGTATGATTTATTTTTCTGCTTAAAACTTCATTTCTAAATATATCCCACATATGGCATGAATTGAAATCCTTAATACATGTAAAACACTTACTAACTACTAAGTGTGCATGTATGTGTATATGTGCACTTTTCCTTGCCACAAAAATACTGAAGATTATGTTATTAAAAAAACTTACAAGACCAACTTAATATCTACTGTGATTATTAGAAACATTCCTATCAGATTTCTACTGTAAATAAGGAATTAGAAGAGGATCTCTCTGACTGCCTGAGCAAATGCCAGGTAAACTTCTAAGTTATAGAGTATTTAGATCTTTGGATTTGTTATAAACAGCTTTATGCTTTTCTTTTAGCCATTACTTGTCGCAAGCAAGATGGAGGCCAGGCTGGCATTCATGAGTGCCTCCAGTATGCAGGCCCTGTGCCAGCACTTACCCAAGCCTGCCAGATCCCCTGCCAAGACGACTGTCAATTGACCAGCTGGTCCAAGTTTTCTTCATGCAATGGAGACTGTGGTGCAGTTAGGACCAGAAAGCGCACTATTGTTGGTAAGAATAATTAGGACGCCAAAGCCAGCACAAGTCAGACCGAGAGAGATCTGACAAAGTATTTGAAACATGCAGGGATATGTCTTATTGTTGCTATACTTTATACCTAGTATGTCAGTGGATTCCGATGTGTATTTCAACATAAGTTGGCAGTGATAAAAGCATTATGTACTTTTAGTAGAAAGAAAAAGCAGCCTTGAGGATTCAATCCGACCCCCTATACAATACACGGTAGATTATTTTTTGGTTTAAACATGTTCCTTTAGTGGACTACCTATTGATTGTAAAGCACTTGGAGCAAAGATTTGGGGGAACAGGAGAAAAAGTTGCCGCATCATTTACTTAACCCATTCTCACTGTCAGAGCCTCAGATTATCCTTCACCTCCTAGAAGGAGGAATACAACATTAATTCTGTATCTGGAAACTGTGGTTTAAAAGGCAGTCAATGACAAGAAGCAGGGATACGAGCAAGAGCAGAACCATCATTCTGAACTAAAGCCTAGTGTATTTGAAAATATTGTCAGTGCAAAAGAAATCTAAAAATATCAGTGCTAGTAGACTATTCAGAATTTAAGTTATAAAATGAACCACCTATATAAAAAAGACTATTGAAAACTACAAAATGCAGCTTATGAAAGAGATAAGTATATATAATTAATCATATGTACTGTAATTGAAGAGTATATAACATGCAATATATAT
>NW_012137525.1:1984829-1986615 GCF_000956105.1 Propithecus coquereli | reverse complement strand
GAGCAACATGATTTTGGGGACATCTTGCTAACAGGGGCTCAGCTGAAAGGAAAACGTGTGTGATCATTAGATACAAGACATATATGCTTCAATTGTAAATACAGATACAATT
Organism: Propithecus coquereli; assembly: GCF_000956105.1. Lineage (NCBI taxonomy): Eukaryota > Metazoa > Chordata > Mammalia > Primates > Indriidae > Propithecus > Propithecus coquereli. The sequence goes on along the minus strand of NW_012137525.1, from coordinate 1,986,503 downwards.
GTCTGGCTATATATAGCTTTCTGGTGTGCTATGAAACTATGCTTAGTGTGATCCATCTTTTCTACAGTTAAAACCACCCTGTTTTCAATGTCTTAGAAATGACTTTTAAGATTTATAAAGTTGAGAGACCAGATGGTTTCCTTTCCAAACATTTATATTTTCCTCACCCTAATAGCAGGAAGTTCATTTCAAGATTGCATTTCTGTGTTTGAATTGTTGTGTTTCCTCTAAGTCAGAATGCAAACAAGTTGAGATGTATGATAAATTTTCAATATATTGTACAAATGGTGCTGTTGCTACTTGTTTGGATAACATGGTATGAGTAATTCTTCCCAAAAGTACACTGTCTAAAAGTCTCAGATAAGGGGAGTGGAGTGCTGCTTTGGGTTCTGAGAATAGTTAGGGGAATTTTACACCTTTGTTTTTTTTTCAACTAGCTGAACCACTTAAGATTTTATGTAGTGCATGTATATGGGGAAAAGGGGTTATGGTTTATGTGAATAATAGAGATCTGCACAGTATAAATTAACTTGTTTCTAGAATTATGTTGGTAGTAGTGTTATTTTATTTTGTTTTTTTGGTGTCACTTAAGGGGATGATAGTTGGAACAATTCTGAAATAAAATTTGTAAGACCCTTAATGGGGAACCTAAGACAATTTCACTTAATTTCTCAAAAGATTTATATTCAAGTCTCTGGTTCAGGAAACTAAATTGGGTGAGTAGGTAAAAATAGTCTTATTTAAAAGAATCCAAATTTGATTTTATAACTTTTAATGTTATTTTAGTTATAAACAGTACAACCCTCTTCACAGCTTAGGATTCTAATATGTTCAAATCTCTTATTTTCCAAATTAATTATTCTCAAGGCTCCTATGTATCCTGACTAGTAAAAAAGTCTAATACCCTCCTCTTTATTAATCCTTCCTTATGAACATCCTTGGGGCAACTTTGCCCAAGAACCATCAGCACTTGCGAAGTTTAAAGTATTTAAGGGGTCAATCTTGTTTCCAAATGGTAGGTGTAGAAAGAACTGCAAAATCCCATCAGCTCATTAGTATCCTGCATCATGGGAATTCCTCGTATATCATGCTTCAAATGATGTTCTTCCAAACTATATGAATACTCTTTTTTTTTTATCTATTCCCTATACAAGTCCCTATTATGTCCTTCTTTGAACTCCAAGTTTGGAGCTCTTTTAGTTCATAGCCACATGCTCATCCATTATTCCCAAAGCTTCTCATGGTGCTAGGATGACTGGGTATGAAAGGACTTTCTGTCTTAGCCACAGTGTCTGCTAGAACCTTCCCTGTGCCTTGAATACTCAAGCTAGTGGGTCTCAAACTTGAATGTGCATAAAGATCACCTGAACAGTTTGGAAAACATGCATATTCCTTGCTTAACAGAGATCTCATTCTGGAACTCTGGATCGGTCCAGTAATCTTCAAGTTCAATAGCATTCCAGGTGTTTCTGATGCTGCTAAAAATACATGATCTACTAGAGCAGTGGTTCTCAAACAGCCTGCATATTTGAATCATCAGAGAGCTTAAAAAAGACACTAATTTGCAGGACCTTAACCTTAACCAAGGAAATAAGAGCATTTGAGTTTAGCAAAGGGCATAGGTATGTTTCAAAACATCCAGGTGATTATGATCAGCAACCAAACATGAGAACC
>NW_012137525.1:1983752-1984779 GCF_000956105.1 Propithecus coquereli | reverse complement strand
CTGTGTCTGTGAGGGTTCATGGATTCTCCATGTGTTAAAATGAAGTTAACCCTTCCCAGGTCCCAACCCGGATCTTACTGACTTCAGTCGGAGCTCCTCCACTGGGAACTGATTATTATTTCCTAGTAAATTCTCATAGTAGGATTTCCACATGTACTATGAGCATCAGTGAGACTGGGGATCATTGGTGACTAGGATCAATAAAAAAGAAAAGTGCATTTCTTTTCATTGTGCCAGGGTTACATTCTCAAATCATAATTAGGATGTGTAATTTGGCAACCTTGTCAGTGAAAATTTCTTCCAGGATCATTATATCCACCTAGTAAACAACTGGAGCTCTCTTGCATTATTTATAGGTCTGGTCTTATTTCTAAGCACAATTAGGTCTCTTGGTAACTGGCTCTGACGCACATTATTCTTTTTCTTTTTCCTTTCTACATGATTCAGTCTCACTATTGCCATTTTTTCATAAAATTACAGGAAAAATCACTCACCTAATCACTCAATGAGATGAACATATTCTATCTCTAATGCTACCTAGACACTAGTGCAGTGGGATAAACCAGATTAATATTGCTCAATTTAATAAATAAGGTCTCAAAGCTCCTTGAACTGTTTGCTACATAAATCCAACAGCTTTCACTGCACTAAGGCATTGATTCTATTCTGTTTCCTGTAATGAACTTCTGTGTGTACATTTTAGGTCCAGCAATTTATTTCACTCTGATTATTCAAACAAAATGAGAACACGACCTTACATACTGAAAGATAATCCACTAACCAATAGAACTCCCCCTTTCTGGGCAACCTGAATAATAAGGGAGTTTCATCCCTCTTAAGGAAATGAAGATGAGCAATTACACTCAGAATTCCATTAGATTTGCCTCAGAGCTTCATCCATAGCCTTCCATTTATATACCCATATATGCATAACACATATATCCATGTCCTTTTAGCTCAACCAGTGTAATCTATTCTCTTTCATTCCATAAACCTTTATTATTTGTCTCTTTAAAACAAACTAACA
>NW_012137525.1:1969191-1970447 GCF_000956105.1 Propithecus coquereli | reverse complement strand
CATCTTTGATCACAGTATGTACTGAACTCTTTAGTTTGTAATCTTTATGTAGCTATCAGTAAGCGATATTTCTCCATTATTATTTTATTTTAATGCATCTGTCTTTTTATGATGGAATGAGATCAGTTTACAGTGGGTCATCCTGTAGATCATGGAAGTCACATATTTGCAAATAATGTACGAAGATCTCCTGCCTTCTGGATAGAGGTGATCAAGGAGGGATGAGTTAAATTGCTAGGAGCAAGGAACGTGACAGTTACCCTCCAACCTTGCTGAAATAAATCCTGCTCTTGTAACTGTGTTTCTCCAGTTTTATTATAAGATTCGGAAAACAAAAATAATAAAGCCATCTCACATTTATAAGCCATCAAGGTATCATGGTGACACATTTATTGAAATCTCTTAAACATCTCCTACAAAGAAGTTTCTGAAACCCTTGTCTTTTTTTTTTTTCCTTATCTCACCATTCCTATTTTATCAAAGCCTAGTGATATGCAAAGAAATGATAAATGTTTGAGGTGATGGATATTCCAATTACCCTGATTTGATCATTACACATTGTGTGCCTGTATCAAAATATCTATCACATGTCCACCATAAGTGTAAAAAATTACCATCTTAACCATCTTCAAGTGTACTGTTCAGTAGTGTTAAGTACATTCACGTTGTTAGGCAATCAATCTACAGATCCATTTTTTAAAAAATAAATTTTATTGTGTATATTTAAGGTAAAAACAAAAAAAGTCTAGTGATATGAACCCCAAAGAATCCACAATATTTAAGCTCTAGATGTATTTTTCATGTTAATATATGTGCATTGCTAAGTTGAAGATTGTTTCATTCACATAGAACAATAACTATAAAAGAAAAAAGGGCTTAGTATTTATAATAGGCATACTTTGAGAAACATCTTTAAAAGTAACTGAATTATTTTATTCTCTACATTAAATATTAATAACATAGGCCTTATAAATTAGATACCAAGAAAAATGTGAATACATTTCCTATTTTGAGGTGATAATGTAGAAAATCATAATTAGCCATTAAAATATAAAGTTAGAGATCACTTTAAAAATGTGTTTATCTTGGAATGCAGCATATATGCTCATATTTTAGCTTTTTGTGCATAGGGAATCGCTACGATAATCATTTGTTTTTAACATTACCTGTGGGCTTCCAGAATAACTTTCATATATTCTCACTTTTACCCTGGTCTGTTAATTAGATGCATGAGAGCTTCAGTAAGACACTTCGCA
>NW_012137525.1:1965926-1967986 GCF_000956105.1 Propithecus coquereli | reverse complement strand
AGATCAAGGGATTAGAATTTGGGGAACTTTTTTTATCATATCATTTACCCTTGATATTTTAAAGAATCTTAGAAGTAACCTAGCTTATGCAAGGTACATGTATACAAGATTTCCATTTAAAGGTAAGGGATAGAATTTTATTGTGCCACCTTCCAACTTGACCCAGCATTCCCAAATCCCTTTCTCCTCTTCTCCTTTTTGTATTTCTAAATCATGTCTCACCCTATAACATGCCACATAATTTACTTAATTGTTATGTTTATTATTTATGTTTATCTCCCATACAAGAATGGAGATTGATGGGAATATGTTAGACTATTTTTTCTCACTGATGTATCCTAAGCAACTAGAACAATAGCTGCTCAATAGAATTTGTAGAATGACTAGATGAGTGAAAAACTAGAGAGCATTTTTTTTTTCCCCATGGAAAGAGTTATGCCCTGCAGGGATTGCAGTTGATCCACCGTCAGGCTAAAGCACTTTATTTTTTCCAGACAGTGTCCTTCCCTCTGTATCACATTTCTGGGAAATAATCAAAGAGATTATTGAAAATAGCTAAGATCTTTAGAACAAGCAAGAACTACACATGTCACAGACTTTCTATATGATACTCGTCAAATATTCTTGCTTCTGTCTACCTACCAAATCGGAGGAGAAATAATAGTCACACACCCATTCCACTGAATTAAATCAGTAATATCCACATTGGAAGGTCTCTTTTGTTGCCATTTAAGGCTTCCTGGTCAGACTTGCCTGATTTGTATAACACTGAATTCGGACAACAGCTTAACCTTTTGGTTCATATTAGTAATTATGACGATTTACATTTTCCCAAACTGTGTTTACAACTTTAATTGGGAGTTTGGGATATATGTTTAATTTTCATTGTGTCCACTCACTCTTCCTTGGGAAAATAAGGAATAACATCTCTATTTAATTTATCTGAAAAGGACACTTTGAAGGTGAATTGGATAAAGTGTAAAACCACCAGACACTCCAGTCTTAAGCTCTATGAGCTCCATAATTCCTTCCAGACACTTCTCTTTAATCTTTACCCTCAGCAAATTTGACTTTGCTATTTCACATAGGCAGTTTAAGCCAATAAATATTCCAAAATTGAACTCAATTATATTGTGATGCTTTATCATCTGTTACTATCAAGTAAGCAGAAAGGCTTATCTGATGATTTTTCCTCCTGAGCCCACATTGTTTAACATGCATAGCTCTCCTATTGCCTAGAAGGAAAATATTGCTGTCAATACCTATCAAATACTTGCCAACATTGAGAGACCATGAGGAAACTCAGGAATGGGTTATTAGGTTAAATTACCTTTCACCAAATGTTTTCCTAAAAGTGCAGATAACAAATATTTTGGGCTTTATTGGCCAAAAAGTCTCTGTTACAAACTACTGAACTCTGCAGTTAGAGCATGAAAACAGCTGTGGACAATATGTGAGCAAATGGACACAGCTGTGTTCCAGTAAAACCTTACTGGCAAAAACAGGCTGCCAGCCTGGGCCATTGTTGGCATCAGGGATCTAAACCCCACTCAAAATGTGGTATAGACCAGCAGTATGAACATAAATGGGAAACTGTTGGAAATGCAGAAACTCAACCCACATTGCAGACCTACTGAGTCAAAATATGCATTTTGACAAGATCCCCAGGGGTTCTACTGCACATTTAAAATTTGAGTACTATTGCTCTGGATCATGTAGACACTTGCAGAGTGCTGAGGCTTGGTGGGAATCATAAGCTTCTGCTCCAGAGGGGAAGACCTCTACAGATTTCCTCCTTAGAACCTCAAGATGACGCTGCCTTGTGCAAAACAATCCACACTTGATAGTTCATTTGATTACCAGTTGTGGGGAAGACAGCTTTTGGAAACTTTCAACATTTATAAGAATGGGTCTTCCTAAGGTGAAAGTTTATTTAGATACAATTTTAAAAACAGAATGAGTCCATAGGAACTTCTGTGGAAAGTATATCGGCAATTTAATGATTACCCTGAAGAAAGTGCTGAGCTTCACTACAGGAGGGATGGTTATAGGGAATATTT
>NW_012137525.1:1962362-1964401 GCF_000956105.1 Propithecus coquereli | reverse complement strand
CATTTAACTGCTCAATTACCGAGGCAGTCTACATCTTTATTTTACCACCCTCTCACAGTTTTGATACAGATGATTTAAAAGCAGGTATTATCAATGACCATTACTAACTACTGCATGGAACTGTAAATACCAGACACTGTCCTATCAGTTAGGGGACTCTAGTTCACATGCCACAGATATGGGATTGCTTTCTGTTAGAATTTGTGGGAATCGAAAAGAATCATCATCAAAATTTAGAAAAGGAATATATCCCAGATGAATTTTAAAAATTCATGTATTGCCCAATTTACAAATAGATTTCAGTGTAAGAGTTTGTGCTTCTAAGTGGTGGTGTGGAACTCAAGATACATCTGATAAAAAAAATTATGAATATGGGTAGAATAGATTCAGTGGATAACCCACATAACCAGTCAACCATAATGCATGAAATGGATTACTTTTTGTAATGGAAATCTACCAGAGATTATATAGGTTTACTATTAGAGGTTAATTAAAAACAAAATTGAAGGAGAAATCTGTTCCTTATGATAGTGGATATTTGTATTTGAGGAAAAACATGTTTAATTAAACCAAGCGGAAAAGGCAATAAATAGAGTCTTATAAACAAGCTGAAACGGAGTCCTAATTTCTCTGAAAAGCTTTTTGAGTTGGTAGAATTTATTTAATGTCTAATTCATTTCAGAATTTCAATGTCTCGTTTGACAGCATAGGTGCACCTAGTATTGCCTTTGCAATTATCATTTACAATTGGGATCTTTTTTCCTTTCAAATGTTAAAGAGAGGCAGAGAGGCAGGGACTGACTTTTTCTGTGGTAACTGGCTGCAAGTTTAAAGAGCCAGGAAAAGAAGGAAAGGGTATCTAAGGATACTTGGGTACAAAGAGAAAGCAATTGCCTAGGGTTGAATTTAAATAAGGTGTGAAGACCAGCACCCAGCTCACACATACTCCCTGAGGGAGCACAGTAGAGGTGATGAAGGAGAGACTGGCTGGAATCTTTCCAGCATCTGTGTCAGGCATGATGGAAAAGCATCCGCCCTTATCGTTTACTTCTGTGTTCTCCTGTCCTGACACCTCCACTCATCTACTGCTTAATAACATGGTTTTCAAAATGGGCTCCCTGAAGCCCCTCAGGCCAGGCTGTCAAACATAGCCTACAATATATCCTGTGCACTTATTTGGCTTTCCTTTTAATTTTTTAGGATGAAAGTGTTCCACTGCTTAAAATAAATTTAACTGCCAAGAACAATTCGTTATTTATAACAATCAACAATAAAAAATAAAGAAGATTGATTTTTGCCTTTGCCAGCAATTCCTGCCACTATATTTCACTCCTCATCCATTCTATTGGCCTTTGGCCCCTCATTCCCTCTGATAGCACAGATAAGGGAAAACACTAATTTCAATGAAATTATGATGAAGTGATAATATTGGAGATATCTATCATAGTTTTACTGATATCATTATAGCCTTACTAGGTTCATTGCCTGCTTCTCAAGAGGAACCAATACACCAAGGCAGCAGGTGTTGCAGCAGAGAAAGTGTTTAACATAGTAGGTGCCATGCAAGGAGATGGGAGGAAGTTCTCAAATCCATCTCCTCGAGAATGGGGGAGAGAGGGTTTTTAAAGATCATTTGGTGGGCAAAGGGATAGACAATTGGGTCTGCTAATTGGTTGGGTTTGGGGCAGAACCATAGGGGTGCAGAAATTGTCTTCTTTGCTGAGATAGTTCTTGGGTGGGGGTCACAAGACCAGTTGAGTCAATTCCTTGGTATGAGCCACTGGTCTGGGTGGGTGAGCAGTTCCACCAGAATGCAGGGTCTGGAAGACATCTGAAAAACTAACTTTAGATTTCACAAGGGTGATGTTATCTATGGTAGCAATGAAGAAAGCCAAGAATCTTTATGACCATCAGCTATATGACTCCTGAGTAGTAAGCAATTATAGGAAAGCAAGCTAGGGAACAATGGCTGGTTTTATATATCTATATCTATATCTATCTATATCCACACATATTTCCCCTACTACAGTTCCCACCTT
>NW_012137525.1:1959798-1961274 GCF_000956105.1 Propithecus coquereli | reverse complement strand
CTTTCTCACTGGTCCAGTGAGATGCTATAGGAAAAAGCCAATAATTATAGGAATGCAGTATCTGAGTCATTCTTCTAGAGATTCACAGTTTGTATTACCAAAGAAAAAGAAAGCTTGGGGTAACCTGTTTAACCTCGTTTAATGCAACGATTTTCCGACTTACCACAGAGCACTTTTTGTTAACATTATGTTTCACACATATTAGAATCCAACAAATGAGTGTTTAAAGATCATCCTTTGGAAATACTTTTATGGCAATACTAGATTTTCATTGATTGAAAGAACAGTGCTCTGCATTGGATCAAGTTAAAAATAAATCATTTGATAAGATTCAAAGTTAATTTATTTCCTATTACATTATCTTAACAATTTTAACGCTCTATCAAATATGTCTGTATTGCTGACAAAACCCTATCGCCAAAGTGGGTTTTTTAAACTTGGCCTCTGATTTTTAATACAGTGTTAGTTAAAACTGTAAATGTTAAATTTGGGAAGAAAGTCAATAAATACCATAATCTATGTAATTATTCCCAAAGTTTGTTATTTTGGTTGAATAAGTAAACTATAGATAACAGGTGCTTACATAAATAAGTTTATTTATTTTCTTTTTTAACAAAATATGTATCCAAAAGTGCAATACAGTTTCAAGACAAACTACCTGAAGTTAGGCCAAACTTCACAGGTTAAGGGCTCAGTACACCAGAAGACTGCACTCACTTCAGGCATCAGCTGCAAGTTCAGGGGTCCCCAGCCAACCTTACTTCTGACAAGCTGGTTATATATTTGTGGGTTCTCACTACTGCCTCAGGCTCAATAATTCACTAGAATGACTCACAGAACTCAGAAAGGCACTGTGCTTACCATTGCAGTTTTATTATAGCAAAGAGACACAAATCAGAATCAAACAAGTAGGTGATGTCAGGGGGATCCAAAACATGAAATGTCTATGTTCTCTCCCCGTGGGGTCAGGAGGCATCTCCCTCACGGCACACTGATGTCTATTACCAAACAGAAAGCTCACCTGAGCATTGGTGACAAGAGTTTTTTATTGGGGTTTTATTACATAGGAACAATTGATTGAATCACTGGCCATGTGGCTGAACTCAATCTCCCTCTCCCTGTAGGTCCGTCAGATATTGTGTGTGGCTCAAAGCTCCAACTCTCTAATCACCTGGTTGGTCTTTCTGGTGTGATCAGCCCCCTTCCTGAGATATCTGTTTAGCATAAACTCACATGTAGCTCAGGAGCCCACCATGAATAACAAAGACGTCCTATCACTCTATCACTTGGGAAATTTCAGTGCTGAGAGGCCTGCTTTCCAGGAACCAGGGACAACAGCTAGCCAAATTCTTTATTATATGACGGAAAGCTCAGGTGATAGGTGTATCAAAATCCTAGACTTCTCCACTACGCAATTCTGCCATGTAACAAAAAAACCACTGTACTCCCTAAATCGATTTAAACAAACAAACAAAA
>NW_012137525.1:1955608-1959403 GCF_000956105.1 Propithecus coquereli | reverse complement strand
ACGAGGACCACTATAGATAATAGTCTAATTAAATTTTCTCATTCCTGGTTGCAGTCATTGCATATAATACACATTTCAGTAGGAGAGATTTTTGAGGTGGTTTTTGAGATTAATCCAGATGTTTCAGATAGAGTGCCAGAGTTACTCATTCACACAGTTGTAAATCAGAACCAACCAATATTTTCCATCTGCTTTCAAAAGAAATTCTTTAATCCATCAACAGTGCTCCTTTCAACAGCACAATTTAGTAATTGTGAAGGTTGTTGAAATCTACCGTATCTGCACATTCATAATTCAAATGAATGTGGTGCTCGGATATATCTCAAAGACAGTATGTCCTCTGGTTGCCACTTTAAGCCTGCCAGTATTTCGTATTCATCTCAACCTGAAAGCAGCAGTCAGAACAGATATAGAATACCAAAAATATGATCAGAAGTCAGGAGTTTGATTTTTCCAAGTGTCAAATTCAGTGTTAAACTGTAAAAAGTTTTAATATCCTAATTGTGAAGTCATTTATTTTATTCCATCATCCTCAGAAACCATAAATTGCTACAAGATGCCAGCAGCTTATTTAGCCTTAAAACGCTTCAAATGTTTCTCTATCTTTCCATCCCCCATGATTGTTTGGCGTTAATTGCCCTCAAAAATGATCTTAGCAGAAAAGGCAGGGGAATGCTTATCTAACAGTTCACTAGTAGCATTAAGGATTTTAATGGTGCTAGATAAACATGACAGGCAATTATTGAATGTTGTCAGACACTGGAAAGTAAAAATGAGATGCTAGGCAACATACCCATTTGCATTTTTATCTTTATCTCAGTTTCTAATTTGTATCTTTTAACAGTTTAATAGATCGAGTTTTATTTGAGAGATGTTTTCTGGAATATGCTATTGGAAAATCAGACATAAAAGTTTTATGTCTCCTTCCTTAGTAATACAATGTGAATCGGTCTAAAGTCATACATGTTAAATCTCACTAATGCCATAATATTTCAACAGAGAAAATGGAAAGAAAGAATTTCCATTTATCTGTTACTCTGTAAAGTAGTGACAAGAAAGATCATGTGATTCTATTTTCAGTTATGGTTACTGAATCATCAAAGCTTAAAGGTTTTTTTTGACTGTCACTTTGCAGTTTATCAAGGTGGAAAAATGCAGTTCTTCTAGAAATATTTTAATAACCTATTATGTTTGAAATACTAATATCCTTTTGCCAAACCATTGACAATATTTGGATATGATTGGGATTTTTTGAAATTTGTTGTACTTTTACAAATATTGTTAAATAGTTTGGTTATAATGTCATTGATTTGGAAATGACTTTACACATTTTTAAGTTTGATTCTATTTATTAAAAGGTTACTTTTTAAAGGAAAACAAATTATTACTGGCCTGATCGGGAGTTATTTTTTAGGCATCTCATCCTAGTTTAGACAAATTTATTTACTAACTGTGCTGCAGGAAAAAAGAATGGCATTTGAAATATATTTCAACTCAAAATAGTGAAAGGGTCTTATTTCCCCACCTCAAACCATAATTAAAGTCAAAGTATGAGGTTTTAATAGATCGATGCAATCTCTTTGAAGAATGGCTATGCTTTTTAAAATTTCAGTAAGCACTATTACAAAGTACTCCTTCAATTATTTGTTGGACTTTCCTTTGTATCATTATCAATACTCCAATATCAGAAGTACATTCAGAACTTAGCATTGGCATCTTCTTTCTGTCTTCAATGTCTCACAACTGAAAAAACCCCAACTGGCACATCTTCCCCGCATAAGATTATCTGGGGCTAATTCCCACTTTTGAAAACTCTTTCATTGTATCCTGCTCTTCATACCAAATTTGCAATCCCATTTTTTAAATGTCTTTTATTCTTCACTTACAATAAGTTTATACCCTCTGACTCATCATTTTCTCTCCTAGGAATACACCCAACAGAAATATATACATATATTCACCAAAATACATGTTTTAGAAGGTTCATAGCGGCACTGTTAATAATGGCCCCATATTGAAAACTACCCCTATGCTCACCAATAATAGAATCACTAAGCCACAGTATATTCACACAATACAGTGCCACATACCAATTAGAATAAACAACCTTCGACAATATACAATATGGATGAATCTCATATCACAATGTAGACTGAAAGAAGGCTAGCACAAATAGGTATACACTATATGATTCCATTTACATAAAATTTTTAAAAAGTGAAACTATTCTACATTGTGAGAAGTCAGGATGGTGGTTGCCCTTGTAAGAAAGGATAGTGACTAGAAGGGGACACAAAGGAGGGTTCCAGAGTCTAGGTTTCAGGGTGTGTTCAGTGAACTTTATGCTTATGAAAGATGCACTTTTGTGTATGGAGACTAAATTGAAAGTTTAAAACAAATGATGCATATCCTTGATGAAACTGTAGGAGATAATATGTAGAAAGATATACCATAAATCTTTTTATCTTCCAGATTTTCCTGGTTCCACCTGTGTCTTACAATTGTGTTCCCCAACTTCAGTCTTATACGCTCATACACCCACAAATGAGTACAACCGAAACCGGTGAAACCTGAGTAATTTCAATGGACAGTATCAGTATCGATATCTTGGTTGAAATCATATTCTAGTCACCATTGGGGAAACTGGGAAAAGTATACAAAGAACCTCTCTCTATTATTTCTTGCAGTTGCATGTGAATCTATTAACACAATTATTCTAATTTTTAAAAGTTCAACTAATAAAAAAGAGGGAGAGCTGAATAAACACAAGAAAATATATTAATTTCCAAAAATCAAATCCTATCCCAGGTGAACTCTATCAGAATGTCAGAGGGTGGTGGAAGCCTATACTTTTAACATGTGTCCCAGGTTATTTTATGATTAGGCAAGACTAGAAAATGCTAGATAGTAAATTGGCTGGCATGTTAGCATTGTTTCAATCAAGGACAGTTTGGGCACAAATTTATAGATTAAATTCGCAATGTGGGTTTAAAGGTGGTCTGATTTTCCTGTAATTAAAGAAATTGATGCTTATTGGTCCTTTTTAAAATCTATTAAATACCTAGAGTAAAAAGAATAAAATACTTAGGAATAAATATAACAAAATAAGTTCAAGACTTGTACACTGAAAACCACAAAACATCATTGAGAGAAGTTAAAAAAGATATAAATAAATGGAAAGAAATGCCATGTACCTGGATTAAGATGACGATACTCTCAAATTGATCAATGGATGTGATACAATAAGTCCTATCAAAATCCTAGCTCCCTTTTTTTTGTAGAAATTGACAATCTGATTCTAAAATGCATATAGAAATAGAAGGGATTCAAAATTGCTGAAACAGTCTTTAAAAAGGAGAACTAAGTAGAAAGACTCACAATTCCTTATTTCAAAACTTACTACAAAGTTCCAGTAGACAAGACAGTGTGGTACTGGCATAAGACTAGACATAGACATAAATGGAATGGAATTTAGAGTACAAAAACAAACACTTACATTAATAGTCAATTGATTTTTAACAAGAGTGCCAAAACAATTTAATGGGGACAGAATAATCTTTTTAACAAATGGGTTCAGATAACTCAATAGCCATATGCAAAAGAATGAAGTTGGACCCCTACCTTTCATCATACACAAAAATTAACTCAAAATGAAAAATATATGTAAATATAAGAGTTGCAACTGTAAACTTCTTAGAAAAAACCTTGGTGTAAACCTTTATGACCTTGGATTAGGTAATGATTTCCTAGATATGACACCAAAGCACAAGCAACCTAAGAAAAAAATAGATAAAT
>NW_012137525.1:1951712-1954123 GCF_000956105.1 Propithecus coquereli | reverse complement strand
TATAATTTTTTTAATATATCATTCTGGCAGCATGAGAATGATATGGTAGCAGACAGGTTATTGTCAATTAAACAGAAGCTGTCAGAAAGTCAGAAATGTTTAAATATGGTGAGCATGAATCCTAAGCAGATCATATGGCAGCTGCTCAGCTGTTATTTTAACAGAGTCGTCATATGTATGTGTCATTTTCTCGCAGAACTTAATTTGAGTCCCTAACAACGGGGACACCTCTGCATTTGCATGCTGCTGTCAAATCAGACTTGGAACCTCTAAATGAGCTAGAATGGTGGGTGGCAGTACGAGAGTGACAGGTGGGAGAGATGGTTCTTGTCTCGTTTTCCTGCACGCAGGTTACATTGAAGAGGCCTGCATCATCCCCTGCCCCTCAGACTGCAAGCTCAGCGAGTGGTCCAACTGGTCGCGCTGCAGTAAGTCCTGTGGGAGCGGCGTGAAGGTTCGCTCTAAATGGCTGCGGGAAAAACCGTATAATGGAGGAAGGCCTTGCCCCAAACTGGATCATGTCAACCAGGTATTTTCCACCATTGAGCCTATCAAGATAATTGTTGAGATTCGCAATGATCTGTTGTTTTTTTCTCTCTCTAAAATGAAGCAGGGTAAATAATAGCTCCTGAATAAAAAATTTCACCCATCGTATTTTTAGAATGCTTGAGTAAATACATGTGTTATTAAAATCCCACGTTAGATATATTATCTATGTTTTCTCTGGAGATTCGGTACCCTGCAAGTGTATGAATAGTAATATAATTCAGTGTAGAGAAAAATGACACCTATCTTTGAAATACTGTCAAGGTATTTAATCTGTCATAAAATTGCATCTAATTTGTAGGCTGAGATTATCTCATTCTTACAGCTCCCCTAAACTCTCAGAAAAGATATCCCAATTACCAACTAATTAAATTAAAATCAAAGAAAGTATGGGGATTTGGATGTAAAATTAGGAAAAATATACTGTGTGTATGTTTAAATTTGTTTGCTATAAAATAAATTGAGGAAAAGGAAATATAAAGATGGCTTCAAAGTTGCTATAAGTATGCTATCAATTTAGTCATTGGTCATTTTCAATTTTATTTGGAACTTTATTTGACTTTGGATGCATGTTTCCTTAGTTACTGTTAATAGTTGTTACTTGTGTTCTATTGGAGATAAAAAGTAAAAAGGCTAATGAGGGAATCGCAATTGATACAATAAAATGTAATGTATCAGACCATTATTATCAGGTTTGGCCTCCACGTAAATTAACAAAGAATGAACTTCATGTACTACGTGTAGATGTTGAGTTGTATATTTGAATTTAAGTCACAATCAAATGAACCAAGTCCTTAAATATGTAGAAATGTTTCATTCATACACATAGATTAATTTTAATCTCCCAACATACTGCTCACCAGTACACATACTTTCCTTCCTAAATTAACCTAACTTTGTTCATAAAACACTTTAGAGAAAAACAGAAAGAACTTTTTAATAAAATAAAGATGAGACAGAGAATTAAATTTCATAGAAAGCACTCTCAAAGAATCTCAATTTTTCCAAAGTGAAGCTGTTGGATTTATCCTTTAAATGCAATTTAGAGTGAATAATATACTCCACTGCTGCCATCTACTGGTAACGGAGCTTCCCTGTCATAGAGCATTTAACGTTCCTAAGATGCTAGAGAAGTTTCCCAAGAAGATAATTCAGTTTCATGATTCTAATTATATCATTGTAAAACAGAATAACTGAACCAAAATGTTTATAATACAAAAGAATATTTCTCTACAAATTTTAAAACCTTGAATTTCCAGGAGCAAATTTAAATTTTAATAAATTGTGATCTACAGTCCTAACACAGAGAAATTCTATACATATTCATAGCCATTTCACTTTAGTGTATATGTGTGCACCAAGTTAGATCTGCAGTTAAAATAAGCTGTGTTGCCTTAACATTTTCTTTAATGGTTAGTTTCCAAAGGTTCAAGACCTTGTGTCAAATTGTCTTTGTTGTGAAAAGTCTTTAGTCTAAACAATTTCTGTCACTTTCCAACTCTGATATAATCTGATACAGAGTTTGATAGGGACATTTCTGTACTTTTTATCAGTTTACTGGGGGTTTATTAAGACATTAACAACTAAAAAAATCAAAGCTAACACAAGACATATTTGACTTTTGAACATCTGACTTTGTGTATGAATGTTCTACATAAAAACAGAAATTACTAGGGATTTATGTATTAGTAAAATATTTAGGAAAAGTAAAGACTATGCAAGGTTTTATGTTATTTTTAACAATTATAAATCACATAGATTTTTTTTTACTGCAATTATACATTTCTCAATAAAATAACCAGTGGCTCATTGGCTTGAAAATGGTCTCCAAAGGTCCATTTTCCAGTTGAGAAAGCAAATCCTCA
>NW_012137525.1:1950566-1951662 GCF_000956105.1 Propithecus coquereli | reverse complement strand
CTTTATGACCTTGGATTAGGTAATGATTTCCTAGATATGATACCAAAGCACAAGCAACCTAAGAAAAAAATAGATAAATTGGACTTTTGTTCTTCAAAGTATACTAAAATAAAAAATAATAACAAATTTGACAAGGCTTTGTAAAAATTAGAACAGTCATACATTGCTGGTAGAATGTAAAATGGTGCAGTCATTTTGAAAAACAGTTTAACATCTCCTGAACAAGTTAAATATAGAGTTGCCATGTGACCAAGCAATTCCATTCCTAGGTATATATTCAAGAGAACTGAAAATTTTTATCCACATAGAAACTTGTATACACATTCCTTAGCAGCATTATTCATAATAGACAAAATGTGGAAACAACTGAAATGTCTGATGAATGGATTAACAAAATGTAGTATATCTATGGAATGAAACATTAATCATTCATACAAAGGGAAAATACTGACACATGCTACAGCATAGATGAACCTTGAAAACATTGTTCTAAGTGAACGAAGCCAATCACAAAAGCCCACATAATGTTTGATTTCATTATATAAAAAATGTCCAAAATAGGCAAATTCATAGAAACAGAATGTAGATTACTGGTTGGCAGGGAATGAGGAAAGGGAAAATGAGAAGTGATTGTCAACAAATATAGGGTATTTTTTAAGGTGATAAAAATGTTCTAAAATTAGATGGTGGTGATGGTTGCACAACTCAGCAGATATACTAAAAGCCAAAACATAAGCTGATTTTCATGGTATAGGAATTGTATCTCAATAAGGTTTTAAACCTACCTGAGTTTTCTAGTATAAATTGTTTATATTATAATCATCTTCAAAGTCATGTTTCTGCTGTTGAGACAAAAGGGTAAGGCAGAGTGTTTTCTTGTATCAGAAACGACCTCTCTCCACAGTCGGAATATTATGGAGGACAGCCATGCATTTGATTCTTGACTAGAGGAATTTTGTTTTTCCACATATTTGCCTTGAGAATAATAATGATAAGCTAATATTGTGAAATGCCAAGTTAGTAGTAAAGGACTATTCAAGGCAAATGCTCCCATTTTCCAAAACAAATCTGTAGACTATTAATTTAACCATCTGTG
>NW_012137525.1:1942648-1946646 GCF_000956105.1 Propithecus coquereli | reverse complement strand
TGTGTGTGTGTGTGTGTAAAATAGAAAGTAAAATTTTGCTATCATAGATTATGAAAGTATTTTAAGAGATTTTTCTTTCATGGTTGAGCCAGCTTGGTTGCAGTAGATTATGGGCCATTTATTTCCTTTATTTAGTTATTCTTCTCATTGAGAAAAGAGCATAATTGGTTCATTGTTATAAAAATCCTGAATCCCAAGCATACTACCCAAAACGTGTGGCTTGTGGACACCAGAGCACTGACAATTTGCTTTGTTTCGTGTGGCCCTCATTTCTTGGGGCTGTAGCTATGCAATGAGACCCACTTCAGATTGCCTCCAAGCCTTAAATGATTGAGGACTAGTTTTAAGATGGCTTTATTTTTGTATTATTTATCTTTTAATTTAGTTTTCTATATGAAACACAAGAAAAATAAATTCTCATTATTACACATATTTATCTGGAAAACAGGCCACATTATATTGATGTAGAAAACAGCTATGTTTTTATATTCATTTAATTCATCCATTCACCCATTCATTCATTTATTCAACAAATAGCTATTGGGTGCCTAGCATATGAGCGCCCCTGAGCTAAGTATTAAAGACACACAAAACTGTGAACAAGATAGGTGGGCCAGAAAATTACAATACAGTGTGGAAAGAGTCAGTACAGGAAAATGGGTAATGTATCTGTTGTGGTCCAGTGGGTCAGCTTGCAACATACTAGCAGAGCAGCAGACTACAACAGCACTGGCTTCAAGAGATTTCTCTCTGTTGCTACTTTAGAATAATGAGCAATGCAGGAGAGAAGTGGAAGTAGCTTACCAATGAAGTAATGATTGTTGTGGTGGGAGAGTCTTCCCACTCACTCTCATGGGATTCCCTGAGATCGCTGAGACCCATGTGTGTTTCAGGTGTATGAGGTCGTCCCATGCCACAGTGACTGCAATCAGTACATATGGGTCACGGAGCCCTGGAGCGTCTGCAAGGTGACCTTTGTGAATATGCGGGATAACTGTGGAGAGGGCGTGCAAACCAGAAAAGTGAGGTAAGACCAAGCCTAATTACGCAGAGAAGCAAGACACACAACCATGTCCCAATTTCACATGTGCTGACATGAGCACTCACTCCTGCCCAGACTCCTGATTAAAATTGTCTTCAGTTTTGTTTTTAGGGAATCCGTTCATGGAAAACTCTAAGAGGATGTGCTTGAAGCAGCAGTTTATAATATTCTGGCCTTCTGATTTAGGAGGCTTCACTTCAAGATACTCTTAAAGAGAGGGAACTTTATATTGAATCTGAACTAATGCAGATTTTTAACCCCAATACCTTTTTTTCTTAAAAGCCAAATGTATTTTTGAATGCATTTTTAAAATAATCTATTTAAAACTCTTTCTCCTTTATATCAAACTGGCTAACTCTGAATACGCTCATCTCGTCCAGGGAGGCTTCCCTGAAACCCCTGGCTGGTTCTTGCCTCTCACTTCTTTAGCTACACTGCCCAGTAGGGTAGCTACTAGTTACATCTGCCTCCAACATGTCAAATTCAATTTAAAGTAATTAAGATTACATAGAACTAAAAATGCATCTCGTCAGTCACAATAGCTGTATTTCAAGCACTTGAAATTATAGAAATTATAATGAAAGAACTGTTTTTTCAGCTTTCCCTTCAGTTATCTGTGTAGAGTACAATTATCTGTTTCTTTTTGCTTTGTAAATAAATAGTCTCAACATTTTTAAACATATTCTAAATACAGTAACTTTTCAGATCCATTTACATTTTCAGTAAACATCTTTAATGCAAATAGAGAAAAGAGAAGGTCAGTATTGATTGTGATCTCTGATCATGTAATAATGTTCCTGTTTGTTACTGATTAAGTAGTACACCTCCCTAACCTTATCCTCTGCTAATTAAGGTCAAAATGTCCTGCTTCAGTGCAAGCACTGGGTGACATTTCAGGATAGATGAGTCTATAAGAGAGTCAGTTTAAATGTATCCAATCACATTCTTCCTCTTTTAAGATGCTCTGGCCTCTCAAGGAGTGGGTGGTAGAAGTAGTTTGCTCTGTTAGGGAGGGATGGTTTTTTCATTGACATTTTTTAGAATTTCCAACACATGGTCATAAAAACAGACAGATTTAGTTACTGTTATTGTTGCTTTTTAATTCTCTGCAGACAATGCACCCTCTCACTGCCACACCTCTTAGTTCCAACTTGGTTCTGTGCTATGTATTTCTAATACAGTTCAGTTTTCTCACAGAATAATTCTTGCTCCTTAGAAAGAAGAAAGGCCAAGAATTTCAAAAAGGCAAATGAATTTAAAATGCCTTTCTTTGGGCTGAGAACTTGATCCAAATATTTATTCTGTATCTAGAGTGATTTCTAAAATTTTTAACACCAAATAAAATAAATAAAACCTATAAATATTCTGAATGCCAACAGTAAGGATTTTTTTTTAGCAATTGTGGCACATTCAAACAGTGGAATTCAAATGTAGTCAATAATAATGTATCTTAGAAAAATAGTTAATGACACAAGATGTTCATAATATATTGTTGATTTTTTAATGGTATAAATAGTAGATAAAGTTTGCTCCTATTTTATAAAAAGAAAATGTATGTTTAAAATAGTAGTCCATTAAAAAATTTAAAAACAAATAAATATAGTCTGTTAAGAGTGGTTATCTCTGAGTAATAAAATTATGTGAATTTTTATTATTTCTTTTGATTTTCTTAAAGTGAATATATTACTTATATAATACAAAATTAAAGAAAGAGAAAAGTCTTTGAAAATGAAGATTTATGTATATAACTACTTACTAGAGTATTGGACATCTGTTATTAACTCTGGATCAATAGGTAATTTTACAAGTTAATCCTTACACATTGTGTCAGTGCCTATCATGAATGTGATCTTTTCATAGCAGCAAATCAAACTTTTAAACATTGAAATTCTCTGTTTGCCCCATGTCCTCTTTAAGCTCCTATCAACAGAACATTTTTAAAATGCTTTTGAAGGTAGAGCTTTTTCTCTACTTATTTTTGGGAAACTAAAATTCTCCCAAAGAGATTCATAATTTGACTTTTTCTTTCAACCATGAAGTCATATAAATATCTACCTCTGCATATTTTTATGATTGCTTTTTATGTATTTATCCAGTATACCAAAAAAAAGAAAAAATGCAGAGGTACGTATTTGTATAGATTTTTTTTTTAGGTCACATACCCAATTAAGACATGACCAACAGCACAATTTTCCAGTCTTTGAATGTATCCCACAGGGAAAGGACATTTCTCTTAAATTCAGCAGCACTGTATAGAAAGGTGACTCTGCAGAGTAGATTTGTGAACATCCTGATTTACTGATTGTAAATCCCTGCAAAAAGTTGAGATTCCAGGGTATAATTGGTAATGTAATTCAACTGACATTTTAAAACATTGCAATAGCTTTGAGAGGCTTGAGAGCTCAAGCCTTCTTTTTCATTTCCTGTAATGCAGTTCTCTTCCCAAACCCCTTAAGTTAGCCGACCTTCTCCAAGTTATAGATTAGGGATAAAGTTTTTCTATTCCACTGAAGCACTAAAGTACCCAGAGAGATGATTAAATACGGTAAAAGTAGTCTGGTACTACCACATTAATTAGATTCCCAAGAGATGAATAAAGAGCCCTTCATCATGGCATGCAGTAGAATAAAATGAAATATAAGGTTTGAGTTTATTCTATTATAAAGAAAACTAACAATTTTTTTCCTCATAAAATTATTTTCTTTGTTTTTTGTTTTTTATTTCAGCATATTAAGAGGGTACAAATGTTTAGGTTATGTATGTTGCCCTTGCCCACCCCCCCCCGCAAGTCCGAGTTTCAAATATGTCCATCCTTCGGGTGGTGCGCATCGGGTGATGCACTCTTTGTGTATGCATATACCCGTCCCCTCCTCCTCCCATCTGCCCAACTCCTGATAAATGTTATTCCTATATGTGCCCCTAGGTGTTGATCAGTGAAACCAATTTAATGGTGAGT
>NW_012137525.1:1927506-1941948 GCF_000956105.1 Propithecus coquereli | reverse complement strand
AATTTGGTCAGGTCCCATTTATTTATTTTGGTTGTTGCTGTGATTGCCTTTGGGGTCTTCTTCATAAATTCTTTGCCTAGGCCAATGTCTAGAAGAATATTTCCAATGTTTTCCTCTAGAATTCTTATAGTTTCATGCCTTAGGTTTAAGACTCAATACCCTTCACAATAGCAACAAAGAAAATAAAGTACCTAGGAATATATTTAACTAAGGAGGTAAAAGACCTCTACAAGAAGAACTATGAAATACTGAGGAAGGAAATAGCAGAGGACATAAACAGGTGGAAAACCATACCATGCTCGTGGGTCAGCAGAATCAACATTGTTAAAATGTCTATACTACCCAAAGTGATCTACAGATTCAATGCAATCCCTATTAGAATACCAACATCATTTTTCACAGACATAGAAAAAATAATTTTACGCTTCGTATGGAACCAGAGAAGACTCGTATAGCAAAAGCAATCCTAGGCAATAAAAACAAAATTGGAGGCATCAATTTACCAGACTTCAAACTATACTACAAGGCTATAGTAATTAAAACAGTATGGCAACTGGCACAAGAACAGAGACATAGACCTTTGGAACAGAACTGAGAATCCAGATATAAAACCAGCCTCATATAGCCATCTAATCTTGGACAAAGCAGACAAAAACATACACTGGGGGAAAGAATCCTCATTCAATAAATGGTGCTGGGAAAACTGGATAGCCACATGTAGAAGACTGAAACAGGATCCACACCTTTTACCTCTCACAAGAAAACTAACAATTTTTAAAAAGGTCAAGATGTAGGAAGATCCAAATAACCACATTTAGAAAATTTGTGCTATTACTATTATAATTGTCTTTTCACTTTTGGATTTCATTTAAGGTTAGCAGCAGATGGGAGGCTAAAATTACTTTTTAAATGGCAAAACAAATTGATAAATGCCTCTAGTTATCTTCAAAAATACTTAATGAAGCCTCTTACTTAGAGATTTCATTGTGCCTGGTCTTTCGCCATATATAACTCAACTCTACCTTCTTTATGGAATACACCACTTTATTGAGAAGAAAAAATGCTTTGTATGCCAAAATTGCAACCCCTCTATGAATCTCTTTGGACCACTCCTCATTAGTTTCTGCCTCATATGAGTTTCTTCCTTTCAGAGGAAGATCACCTGACATGCAGAGTTTACATACACAGTATATGTAAATGTATCTTATATTTAAAGTTTATGCTCATGCATGCAAACATATATTTTTAAATCATGCAGAAGCACTACAAATATTTGAGGGAGGCAGAGA
The DNA here is from genome assembly GCF_000956105.1 of Propithecus coquereli. NCBI lineage: Eukaryota > Metazoa > Chordata > Mammalia > Primates > Indriidae > Propithecus > Propithecus coquereli. The sequence goes on along the minus strand of NW_012137525.1, from coordinate 1,940,659 downwards.
TCCTTTTAAGTCCCCATTTTTGGAGAATTTTATTCATTAGATACAAAGCTTCCTGCTTCCCACCCCTATAATTATGTCTTAAGGAGAACCACCTGCCCTATGGATTAACCGTTATTCTAATTGTCCTGATTTCCTCATTTCTAGAAGATATGTGTGTTTTCTGGAAGATATGTATGTTCTCTTCTAGGTGCATGCAGAATACAGCAGATGGCCCTTCTGAACATGTAGAGGATTACCTCTGTGACCCAGAAGAGATGCCCCTGGGCTCTAGAGAGTGCAAATTACCATGTCCTGAGGACTGTGTGATATCTGAATGGGGTCCATGGACTCGATGTGCTTTGGTGAGATGATTGTATGATTTTATTAGTATAGAGCTTACTTAATTTCATTTTTTATACCAACAAAGCAAAGGCAAAAGAGCTTACTTAATGTTTTACTGAAGCTTTAAAGATATTAGTAAGAAAATATAACGTCAATGTCAAATCTGCCTGTGTGCCATATTTACCAAAGCACGGTGTGTTTTCTTGGTCTCTTCATTCTCTAACTGTGCCATTTAAAGTCAGCAATATTTCCTCTCACAGAGGAACACTTCAACCTCTTGTGAACTTCATGCTTCTTCTCAACCCATCCTCCTATCCTGTCACAAAAGGCCTTCAGTTTTCCCTATAAATACACAGCACACAGCATGTTAAAAAATTGCAGTGGTGATAATGATTCCCTCCAGGTAAAAGGGAAAACGAGTGAATACTAGTAAAAGTACTTTAATAGTGTCAGGTTATTGTCATTCCTTGCTTTTTGCCCAATCCATTTTATTTAAATGGTAGAAATAATCTTTCACACAGTAGGGATACTGCAGCAGGAGTGTTAACACTAAAAAGAAAAAGATCCTGGGTAAGAGACTGAGTAGAAAGAAGAAAGCTACGCATCAGTGAATCTCTTTTTGCACACTGACTCTGTGTCCTTTGGGCCTGGAAAGCCAGCTGAGAGTTTCAAATCACACAAAGCTTCTAGATTTCAACAGCCAGCAGGGGATCTTCCAAGGGACACTGGGAAGAAAGTCATTTAAAACAGAACTTGCTGCTTACGTAGAACATTTGGCTTACCCTTAGGCACCTTCGAAAAAATGTATGTTTCGAAAACAGCATTAAAAGCATGGGAAAATATATATGTAATGTTGATAATTCATTGAAATACTATATAGAACAGTTTCAAAGGAGAGTCTATGGTGTATGTTTTACAAGGAGAAATTGATTTTCCATCTCAATATTAACATTATTAAAGATGCTGATTTGACAGCCAACTGATATAGCAGTAGCAAAACAGGGCTGGCAGTCGACTTTAATACAGGTTAAATTGCAATAAAAAATCAACTGTTTCACAAGAGTATGCAATTGATTTTCCTTTCTAATTTCATAGCCTCAGACCTGAAGTTACCCCAAATAGTTTACTGTATGCTACATTGTCTAACCATGTTTATAATTGTGAGATTCTTATTGTCTCAGATTGTGTTACAAAGAGATTCCATTTTTATAAAGTAGGGAATATTGAACATTGGCCACTTGTTAAACTTATTAACAGGGGTTCTAATAACAGGAACCACTAAATTGGAACTTTGTCCATTTGGTTTCTGTTTTAAATGACCAAGGATAATTATTTTAGAAGAATAATTGAAGCTTTACCATGTACAAAAGAGAGTTAATAAAATATATTTCATACCCCTGAGAATTTGCCAATAGAAATGTTTGGATGAGAATGAAATTCAACTAATTGAATAATTGTGCTTCTTGGGCTTTATATTTCACTTTTAATTTACCATGTTTCCTCACTCAGGCTTTCATCAAACAAACATAGATTAAGCATTTTCTGCCTACCAGGAGAACACACAGACATAAAAAACATAAGTCTTCTCTCAGTGCACTCACACTGTAGAAAGGAACAGGCCTTTATATCATTCACGTCATATCAGGACAGTAAGTGAAATTCCAGTGGTCTGACCAAAGTACAATGGCACAGAGAAGGAGAAAGCAATTACGTTAGACCTGAAAAAATCCAAAAAGGCTTGTCTCTACCTGCTTGCTGTTCTTAGAAACCAAATGTTTCCAGAAGACCATATTCTGTGTAGGAGAGTGGCAAGCCCATCTTTCTAATACGAAATTGTGTTTGTGTACATGTGTATGTGTGCTTTAGGAAAACAAATGTCACTAATACCTAAATAATTATTTAAAATCATCTTTAAATTAGTTTTCTGAGATCTCGGAGATTATATATATATATATATATATATATATATAAAATATATATATAATGTTTATATATATATTACTAGCATTCCAGAATAAAGAATATGACCATATATGTATGTGTTTGTGTAGGTGTGAGGTGATATGTGTATTGTATTTGCCACAAAGCATCTTAAACACCTTATAGCTTGATGGGACATCAGAATCTCATCCAACGCCTTCATTTTATACCCAGAAAAACTGAGGCGTAATGAGGTTAACCGCCTTGTCCAAGTTAACCAGTGGCCCAAATGTTCTACCTCCTGCTCCGGTGCTCTCCCTAATAACACTAGCTGCTATGTGGCTGAGTATTCACCTTTCTGAGAAGCTGTGTTGTTCTTTTTAAGCCTTGCAATCAAAGCAGTTTCCGGCAAAGGTCAGCTGACCCCATCAGACAACCTGCTGATGAAGGACGATCCTGCCCTGATGCTGTGGAGAAGGAACCCTGTAACCTGAACAAAAACTGCTACCACTATGATTATAATGTAACAGGTATGTGGACAGTCATCTGATCACCGAGTTAAAGGCCAAATCCCATGTCGGTCAGCCCTGAAGCGTTCCCATCAGTATAGTTCATCGCCATCTGTGGGCCTTTTGGACGTGCTGTTTACTCTCCAGGAAATTATTATTTAGTAAATAACAGAAATATTTATCTGTTCTATTTTTTCATAAACATCAAGATATAAAGAATGAAAATATCACACAAACGGTAGCCCTTAAAGTAGGTTGTGAATATTTTAAGAGATCCTGTTTAACACGTCCTCCCACTTTGGGAAGGTGCAAATGAAAGAAATATTTTTACCACAGGTATCAGCTTTAATGAAAGATGTCTTTCTTTGTCAGAAGATGTTTAATTGCTATAATATACTGTGGCAACAGTTCTTGGGGTGTATGGGCAGTTTATAAACATGATCAGTTTTATATAAAAATGTCAGCAATCTTAAACTTGCCAAAAATTATAAATCAGTGCTATAAAAGGTGCAGATAAAGAAAAACACATGAGTATTTTTAGAAAAACAGACGTTATAAATTTCATTTTTACCCCAAAATTTATTTAATCTCATCAAGGCAAATATTCTAGGAAAGAAAATATTTTATTGGTTCATCTGATTTGGGACAACATTCCAGCTTACTTTGGAATTTTTCACACTGAAACAAGCTCAAGAAATTGCACAATGACACATAACAGTCATATTGGTTTTTTATTTCTTTTGGTTTTTCTTTTTAATTTCTTTTGATGATACAAAGGAAATCAAGGTTCTCTGGGACATGCCATGTTACCTTGTAAGAAAAGATGAAAGAATTAGTTTGCAAAAGATGCAAAATAAGAGAATTAAATAAATATAGCCAAAATAATTTTTGAAGTAAGTAAATGTGCATTTTAGTGCATTCTGTATTTAGACAATAAGTGAAAACATGGTGTTCTATTTGAATATAACACAGTTAAAGTATCATCCACTAAAATTATGATTATTTTGTTATATAAAAATAATGCCAAGATTTTAAATTCTACTTTTATTAGGAAAAAAGGTTTTAAGTGACATTGATCTGTAGACCAAAGCCATTTTTACAATATCGCCAAACGGCTAGCTGTCAAGATTGTCAAGTAGACATCTGCCTTCAAGAATAATCCCTGTAGCTATGTGCAACCCCAGCAATTCCATTTGACTCCTGATATGTTCAAAGCTGGGTCCCATATGCTCTGCATGTGGGATGATTGATTATGGAGCTTAGGAAGCAGTTGTGAATTAAGTATGGGATTTAGGTCATCAAAGTTTCATTTGAAATCTGTTTCATATGTAGCCTTCTGTTCTGATGGGCTTCGTTCATTTCAGACTGGAGTACATGTCAGCTGAGTGAGAAGGCAGTTTGTGGAAATGGCATTAAAACAAGAATGTTGGATTGTGTTCGAAGTGATGGCAAGTCGGTTGACCTGAAATACTGTGAAGAGGTGAGTGGATGCTGTGTTTTATCTTTGTGAGTAAATTCTTCCCTAATAATTTCAAGTCATGCTGAGCCAAGTGACCTATGCTCCATGCAGCTTACTGCTAGCAGATGTTTTTCTGCACTATTCACAGGCTGTTAAATATGCTCTTGAAAAGAGATAATGTCCAACACTACTGATTTCTACATATAATTTCCTGTATTTTGTCCTGCTTGGAGCCCATAGGTATGCTAATTAGCCTGTTCTGAAAGAAATGCTTGGGGAACAATAAGTAATCAAGGTGAATAAAGGCAATAAATCTTAATCAGACTACTCATCATCTTTTGTAATTTGATATGAATTTTGTGTAGTGCCTGGGACACCTGCCAAGATCCATCACTTATTCTTTGTTGCTAAACATTGATCACATGTGGTTAGGTGGCAGGTTTTGATATTAGGATCTAATACTCAGCTGTGAGAGTCTAATTACTCAGGTCTGATTAAGAGAGAGATTGGAATTCAAACAAAGGAATGGAGTGTGCCATTATTGTCTTTTAGGTATGGAGAATTGTACTGGTAATTCTCTAATTGATAAAATAATATCGTCGTAACTAGATATGAGCTTCTGAAATGTGAGGAAACATAGTTGTTGGCCTTTTTTGGTTTTCATGAAACACATTTCATGTTGTGATAATTTTTCTGATTTCTAGACCAAAATGGTCCTCACATTCCTGCCAAGTTATGACTCCCCATACGTCTGAGATTCACAGGGTCAAATACCAACCAGATCTGGAATGACCAGAAGGAGCTTATCACATCATCAGAGCTCAGTAGACATAGTTGCCACGACTTCTGTTTACACATCCTGGGAGTTATTATTTAAGCCCACAGTAAATTGCTCCAACTCCTAAAGGAAAACTCTAGATGAAAATATTTTAATTCATTTGATATCTTTATCATGTGGACCTAACTTAACGTTTTTATATCTCTATCCATGGAAGCAGAGCTTCCACATGTGCCAAGAACACATCTGTTTTAAACACAAGTTGTGTAGTTAGTAAATGCTGCCTTCTATAATCTTATAACTTAGTCTGTTTGTACCTTAGATTTAAGTAATTGAAAATTTCACACTTGAATCATTTTGGTTTAGAAACTGATGACATCGAAATGATATCACTATTATAAAAAATAACATTATTATTAATGAAGACTATTACAGTCACATACTGGCTGGAGAGCTTCCTGTGATCTACTTCTAGTTAATTAATATGTCCCTTTTTATTTTGAAAATGTACACATAAATGCCCCCATGGGTCAGAATTAAAAGTAAAATAAATAGCTCTGAGAGCTTTTTGAAAGCTGAACCGAAACCATACATGACCAATTTTAAATTATTTCATATGACTAAAGGACAAATCTATAAATAGGGTCTTGATCTCTTAAATATGAGTAAAAACCTGGAAAATAATTTAAATTATCTGTGAACCTATATAATTTTACCCTTATGTGAAAATATTATAATATTCGAATACTGCAGTTACAAATAGGGATTCAAATTTTAACATTCTAGCAAACACTATCCCAAAGGAGTTAAAATTTGAGTGTGCAAACCCTACATTCAGTGCAACAGTAATAGGTCACACTTGCTGCTTCTCTAATAGCCACAAAGAAAGGTGGCGTTACTACCCAACAGAGAAAAATTAGAGTTAAATCCACCTAGCATTTATGTAGTATTTTTATTTGGGGTGTTTTCAGATGTTTACTGAAATTTACTCTTCTGATACCAAGTAACTGGTTTCTCCTTTTCTATTCTTTGATCCTTAAATAGATTTATTCTATTTCTTTTAATTTATTTAGGTGTGTATGTTTAAGTAAATATGAGAGAGAGAGATAAGAGATGCAATAAATGTAAGGAAAAGAGTAGTACTGGGTTAAAATATCTAGTTCTAGTGGATACCCAGAAAAACTGTAAACAGACATCCTCTTTAACTCCCTAATGAAATAAGTAAGCCAGTAATAGTTGAATTCTGTGATTCAAACTCTTTCTCCATGAAACTATTATCTACCTTAAATGTAACACATTATTTTCATCATAATCTCCTCAAGATTCCTATCTTTAATCTCCCATAACTTTTAAGAGAATTTTTAAGACTTTAATTAAGTTACATGGTAAAAATTTTCATCCAAATACTCAACTCTGTCAAGAATTACTAGTGTAGACTAAGATGGGAGGACCTGCAGAGGGACGCAGTACACATGGCTTTTATCTCATCCTCTGTCAATAGATAACTTAAAGCCAAGACCTATACCTGAAACACAGCGTAACATTTCACAAAATTTTTCTTTTGCCATCTTCTGCTGTATAAATTAAAAAATATAAACTTCTCTTTCATGTAGAAATAAAAAAGGTCTTGAAAATTCCAAGCATTATCAATAAAAAAAAATTGTATTCTGCTAACAAGTTCTTAAATTTTCCTATTTCAATGCTACTTTTGTACCTTAGACTTTTTAAATGTTGGAATTTACAATAGAAGAATTAGAAACCTCATCATATATTGTAAAAGTAGAATATTTAAATGATAAGTAGCAGAACACAAATGCCAATGAAATGGCACATTATTATCTGGAGAGAGATTTAACATCAAAATAACTTGAATTTTACCTGTTAGTTTCTAAGATCAGTTATAGAAGAGAAAATCTTTGTAAAAAATACACATAAAAAGTTCATAATTAAAAAAACTCTGGGAACTCACATTTCCTTTTGAGAAAGACAGCTTAATTAAAAACTGATTTTGATATTATTTCAATACATTATGTCATTAGCCTTGAGTGGCGATTTGTCTTTAGAATCTTTCCCTTTTGTTTTACAGATTAACATGAATATATAAAAATAATATCCCAAAGATATAATTGAAGATGTAAATATTGATAATATTCTTGGTTTTTAATTAATGGAAAGTAATTATGTGTACACTTATTTGTTCCTCATTTAGGGAAATTCAACCAATTTGGAGTTTAAATCTACTTTTTTCTATTGGTTATTGAAAATGTTGAAATAATACATAAGTATGCAGGGTTAATGGGGAGGGCCCTCCATTCATCCTCTGCCCTTTTATGATTTTAACAGTTTGGTGTTTGTCTTTCAGGTATCTTTTTATTCTGCTATGCAGCTTTCTTGTTCTCCCTTCCTCTATTCTCTTTCTGGCTCTCTCCCCCCACCAACAATATACAGTGGTCGTGCCTGTGTGTAAGTACAAACAGATCCCCCTCTATTCTTTCAGCTTGGCCTGGAGAAGAACTGGCAGATGAACACGTCCTGCGTGGTGGAATGCCCTGTGAACTGTCAGCTTTCTGATTGGTCTCTTTGGTCAGAATGTTCTCAAACATGTGGCCTCACAGGTTTGTTTGTACCACAATTAGTATTAGGCTAATGGCAAGGAATATGAAATAAAACATCCCTCTTGCTTTAAGTCAAATCTGATAATCTTCAGAAGGGTTGGACTGGGTGTCTTTCTTTCCAAAACCTCTGAGCCTTACTTGTTCCTTGATCTCTTCGGGATATATCACTGTGATGTCTTCTCCCAACAAGATACATGTTTGCACAACTATGACATATCACTAAAGTTGCATCACTTTATATCTCCTAAAGGAAAAATGATCCGAAGACGAACAGTGACCCAGCCCTTTCAGGGTGATGGAAGACCGTGCCCTTCCCTGATGGACCAGTCCAAACCTTGCCCAGTGAAGCCCTGTTATCGGTGGCAATATGGGCAGTGGTCTCCGTGCCAAGTGCAGGTATCAAATCTGAAGAAGTTGTATGGAAGCATGTGTTCTTTATCTTCAGAGACTTGGTTTCAGAAAGATTTTTCCGAGCTTACAGATGGCAAGCTTCTTCTTAAAGATTTTAGATTCCTTGCTATTTTACCACCATTTAATTAGTTTTGACAACAAATACTCCCTGCCCTGTACTTTTAAAATCATTTAGAGACTGATTCATTTTAATGATAATTTTTTGCCTGTCTTTGGCTAGAAAACAAATAAGTTGTTCAATGTATGTTTTGTAGCTAGCGCCCTATGGGGCTTCTTCCCTAAGGTTTCAAATGCTTCTCTAACTGTTCATAAATCAAAATCAATGGTGCAAAGATGAATGCAAATGATGAGTTCTGTAATTAATTATTTCTCTTTTCCTAATTAGTTATTTCTTCTTCCATTCCAGGAGGCCCAGTGTGGGGAAGGGACCAGAACAAGGAACATATCTTGTGTAGTGAGTGATGGGTCAGCGGATGATTTCAGAAAAGTGGTGGATGAGGAATTTTGTGCTGACATTGAACCCATTATAGATGGTAATAGAAACATGGTTGTGGAGGAAACCTGCACCCAGCCTTGCCCAGGTAACAGTAGCAAAACAGAATTCATACTTTGGTGATTTCTCCCTAGGACCAGGGTCAAGAAGGGTTGCATATATAAGTTAAGGGATGTCAGCTGTCTTCTTATTCAGTAATATCTATGCTAACAGTCAGACATTGTACCTGTGAGCAAAGGGGATCACTGCCTTGTTACTATCAGGTAGGGGTGAAGTCTTCGTCTCCTGTGTGGCCCCTCTTGACACCCCTCTGGAGTTTTAACATCTGCAGGGCATGATAATTAAGGTCTTATGCCCATGCTCAACAGGAAAAGTATGAAATAAAAGTTGAGGATGCATGCAGGAAAATGTAGGAAGCAAATGTTGTATATCAAATAGTGTAAAAAAATTGGCAGATAGTGATAAGCTAATATTTAGGAATTTGGGTTTGATGCAGGGATAATTGTAGGGGAAATTTAAGGTCACAATAAGCTAGGAAACCCATCCTTGAGAAAGATAAGGAGACAACAATTTATTAGTGAACTGGAAATGAACAATATTGGAAGTGAATTACCTATATTTTATTTCCAAATGTAAAACTTTTGTTCTCCTAATTTACTTATAATTATAATAAGAAAAAATACATCTCTTTAAAAATGTGTTCTTTTAATAAAATCTCAAAAAAATTATAAGGATTCAGCAAAAGAATAATGATTAGGCATAAAACACATTTTCTATGTAAAAGGATATGATTTAAGAAAATTTTAAAAGTGGATAACATGTATTTTCAAAAATTAAAAAAAATGAGATTGACCCCATACAAGCTGGAAAAGCTGAAAATGTGGGCTACACATCTATTAACTCATGATTTACTTATTCCTTAGTAAAAAAATTATTTAAGATGATAATATTGATAGTATATATTAATAGTTTATTATTAAGATGAACTGAATAAAATTGTATACAGCAGTAAATAAAATAATCCCTGATAGACTTTGAGGACATTCAACTGTAGTATTGGTCTTTGTGCACATGAATATTTTTATCTACTTTAATTTAAGAAATAATGATTATTTTAAAAAACCAAAAATCTGAATAGCAACTCCTCTTCAATGGGCATAAAGTTTTATTTACATAAGTGAATAAGTTCTAGAGATCCACTGTACAACATTGTGCCTATAGTTAACAATATTGTATTGCACACTTAAAAATCTAAGAGGCTAGATGTTATATTAAGTGACATTACCACAATAAAACAAAAAATATAAAATAAGATAATAAAATAAAATCTTACTTTCCAGGGCTAGGCAACATGTTGCTTCTTAGACATTCCCACACCTGCCAATAATAATCTTTTGTTGCTCCAGCAATTCCCCTGTTTCATTTCCTGCCCCTGAAGCCGGCCTGATCTCATTCACGATCTCACACACAATTCAATTTAATAAAACCGTTTTGCTTCAGAGTAGAGCCACCTTGAGGCTGTGGCAGCAGGTGAGCACTCTGGGTAGGACCAATGACTGAACCTTTGGACTTTGGTGTCCTGAATGGCATAGAGTCAACAAAAAGTGACCAAAGCTGAAAGTCAGAACACCCACCTATTCCACAACCAGATCTCCAGCACCAGCAATAGGATTTGTTGAGCAGAACTGGCATCCTCTCCAGGCACTGGTGTGTGCCTTACTGTGGAGGACTCCGCACGTTTTCGTTCTACTTCCTGCAAGACAATCACCCACTCATTTGACTTGTACTCCTCAAGTATAATTAGGTCAGGCCTGGGTTTGAGGTTGGAGATACAATGGAGATGAGCAGACCCTGTCCTCGTACAGCTTACTTTCTAACAGAAGGGACAGTTGCTAATCTCATAGTAACAAAAATAACATAAGATTATAAGTGATTAGAAGGAAAATTATAGGATGCCATGATAACATAGAACAGGGCAAACACACTATTTTAATGAAAGTAATTACAAATCCAGGAGGAGGTTGTTCTTCTCTTACAAATTGCAAGCTATTCGTTTTGGTTCCTCTCTTGCTAGTTTTCACTAATAATTAGTTTTGAAAGCTAGCAATATGTAGACTAATAAGCATTAAAGAGTAGAATGCTGAATTTGGAAATACATTTCATGCGTTTAGTCGTCATATCTTTGGCAGGCATAGTGTAATTTTATTATTACAATGGTTCATGTGGTCTAAATATAAAAGTATATTTAGTAAAAGGAAGTGGCTCACTCTCATTTGCTATTGTTAAGTCTCTGAAGCCTGACATGGTTTATTTTGGGGTGATAATTATATAACTCACAGACTACCTTTAAAAGATTTATTCAGTTTTGTTGCAAAATACATGATGTTAAATGTAAATAGCCAAAGAGATAAAGGCTACCAATAAAAAAGTGTGTTTTATTTCCATGTAGTTTGCAGTCACTGAGGTGAAGTTATGTTACATTCTTATCGACAGGAATTTTTTTTTTAACTTCTGCAGTTTTTTCTGCATAATTGAAAACTGAGTAACTCAAAAGTGGCATTTCCTAGGGGATAGAAGTGTTTCTAAAACTTTTTTAGACTACTTAAAAATTTTTGTTCACTGTTTCTTCCTTAGTATTTCCAAAATTTACTAGAATTTTCCATACTTCAGGAGTACCAAAGACATTCTAATAAAGGTCTGCAAAAATCACTCTACTTTACTATTATACCTATATCTGTTAGTCAGTAATTCATGTCTTGCCGGATTTCTTAATCATGACACAAGAAGTTTTCCCATTAATCAGATCTCCAGGCAACTTTGTGCTAATATTAGTTATCATCAGCATAATATAAGGCTATATGAATTATTCATATAATATGGCTGAAATAATTAAAGTGATAAGAACCCCTTATGGATTTGTGTCTGTCATAATTAACTGTGTACTCTGACCAGTATCACCAAGCAGTCAGTCCTGAAGAATGGATGGGTATATGGTAAAGGTACATTTCATTAAATCTTTTTTGCTCTTAAAATAGTTGAAGATGTTGAGCACATGGATGCACTATGCCCCAGCAATTGCCCTCTTGGATATATACAAAATAGAAATGCATATGTAAATTCATCAAAAGACTTGTACTAAAATGTTGACAAAAACAAAAGAGAAAAAATTTACATCTCCCCACATGCCCATCAATAGTAGAATGTTATCTAAATTGCGATGTATTCACACAACGGAATAAAGTAGAATAAGAATGAACAAATTAGAAATACATAAATATATGATGGATCTGACAAACATAAATGAGAGAAAGAAACCAGATACAAAAATAGTACGTATGGCACAATTTCATGTATCACGTGAGGGAGGGGTCTGAGATTCTGGGAATGTTCTGTTCTTGATTTGGGTGTTGATTGCATGATTATATAATTAGATTGTGAAAATTCAGCTATCTGTGCATTTATGATATGTGATCATTTTTCATGTTTGTTATTCTTCAATGAGTAGTTTTTTTAAAAAGGGAAGTTGATCGAAGACATAGATCAGAGGAAATAGCAAGCATTTCCAGTACTGCAGCTGCTCAATTGGTTCTCTGACCTCCACTCCCCTGGGAAGAAATAGAAATAAAACATAAATACCAGCTTTATCAGCCTTGGACTTCAAGATTTTTTGAAATTATGAATACCTGGAAGACAACTTCTATGTATATTTAGGTTTTCTTTGAGTAGTACCAAGTGCTTAATGAACTCCTTTACTATGGTAATGATAACAGTGGTGATAGGTTTTAATCAAATATTTGTTGTGTCTTAAGAGGAGATGAATCATAATAGACAAGTTCTTTTAAGCCACAGTTTACATTTGATATCATTAAGCAACACATAGACTAATGACAGCCACTCAGAAAATAACAATATTTATGCAAAATTATAAAACTACATACAAACTGACAAAGATTAAATACTTATTGAAACCTTATAAATATTACATATAAACATTGCGCCATAGGGCTAGAATTAAAATTACTGTCTGGCTGGCTTTTCTCTATGGGTATGGGTATAAACTACAAAACTGTTTTACAGGTGACTGTTATTTGAAGGACTGGTCTTCGTGGAGCCTGTGTCAGCTGACTTGTGTGAACGGTGAAGATCTAGGCTTTGGTGGAATACAGGTCCGATCCAGAGCAGTGATTATACAAGAACTAGAGAATCAACATTTGTGCCCAGAGCAAATGTTAGAAACAAAATCATGTGATGGTGAGTGCTACAATTCATGAAATCTCTTCATTTTAGTTTTGTGTTAAGCAAAAGCATAAGGTAAAGAATTTTCTGTTAAATAAGTAAATTTGCTAAGATCTCACTTAAGACTGAGAATTGAATTAAAGGTATGATTCTGAATTCTAATGATTTAGAGGAAGGGAAATCTTGCTACCCTTCATAAATTATATATAAAATAGTGCAAAAATGTTTACCAGTTTTATGAATTAAAAAAGGCTGAAATAATTAGGAACACATTATTTGTGTACCTATTAACAGTCATAATCAGGTATGAATCTAACAATATCTTCAATTTATTTAAATAAAATGACAGAATTAAGGAAAAATTACAAATCCACAGCAAAATGAGAGATTTTACTATATCCTCAGAAATTG
>NW_012137525.1:1913442-1927456 GCF_000956105.1 Propithecus coquereli | reverse complement strand
TAAAATTTAAATCTTCTACACAATAAAATAGATCATTTAAATAAAATGACAGAATTAAGGAAAAATTACAAATCCACAGCAAAATGAGAGATTTTACTATATCCTCAGAAATTGATAAATCAAATTTTAGTAAGAATTAATAATTTTAATCTAAATTTTATGTGGAACATATATGAACATATGTTTATATGTTTTTGTGTGTATGTATACACATATATAGAATCATTCACTTAATATAGGCAATATATGACATATTCATCAAGAACCATGGAGTATTACATGTGATGGTTTGTGAATAACACAGCAAAAGTATCAATGAAAACAAAAGAATTAATATCTAGTGGAGAATGTGGGGCTCAACAAACAACCTTTTTATTCCTACTTGTGTTCTGAAATAATTAAGAGATATGACATGCAATAGCAAGTAAGAGGCAAAATATTATCTTTCTTATCAAAGAATTAGAGGAGAAAGTTTAAAATGTTGAAGAATACCTAGAATAAAAACCAAATGGCCTAAATGACTTAACCCAAGAATGAGAGAGAATTATCCACTCTGTCAGCTTAAATTTACCAACTGGATAAAACATTCCATATACCCAGGACAAGGTAGATAAAGAGTCAAGGGTTCTAATAAATGAAATAACTTTCAAGGCAAGAAAGAGAATTATTCACCCCAAAATGACAATGAAATAAAATTAGAAATTGATAACAGAATTACAAAAAAATCCCCACATGCACATGCAGAAGTAAAAAACGAAAACCACCCTTCTAGAGCATTACCTATCAAATGTTATTTGGGATGCAGCAAAGAAGTATTTAGAGGAGAAATTGAAGCTTTAAATGTTTCTGTAGAAGGGAGAAAAGTTAAAAATGACCTAAGCTTTCAACTCAAGAAATTTTTTAATGTAAAAAAGAAATAGAATGTAACCAGTATGGGTAAATATAAATTCAATGAGATAGAAAATAAAGAAACAAGAGATAATCAACAAAACCAATAGCTTGTTTTGTTTTTGTTTTTGTTTTTTTTTTTGCAAACTAACAAAGTAGACTACTCACAGTAAAAATCAATGAAGAAAAAAGAGCAAATAGAGTTTAGAAAAATATAATTCTGTGAATTGTTTTTGCTAATAAATGTAAAAACTTAAATTTAGAATGTTATTATAGTTTATCAAGAGTAATACAGAACCCACAAGATGGATTATATCACTACTTTCAAATCTATCAAATACGTTACATGCAGACAGAGTTAAATTTGACCTATCAGTTTTACCAAAATTTAAAGAAACAGACAACTTCTATTTATGTGAAATCCCTAATAAAAACCAAAGTTAAGTGGGGAAAAAAGTGAGGAAAAAATCTCCCCAACTTCTATGATAGTATAACCTTGACAGTAAAACAAGTCAATAAAAATCAAGTTACCTATGTAAATTGATGTCAAAATCATAAAAAATAAAATATCAACTAACAAAATCAATAATGTATTTAATAATATCATGATTAATTACAGTTAATTGCAGAAATACGAAGTTGCCCAAATATTAGAAAAATCTATTAATGCAACTCATCATATTAACAGAAAAAAGAGAGGATTTTTAATACATATTGAAAAAGTGTTTATACAATTCAATCCTCATTCACAATAAAACTTACAAACAAAACTTGAACTTGAAGGAAATATTTTTACCCAGTAAATGATATCTACCAAAACTTAACAACAATCAGGATATATGGGAAAACATTAGAGACATTCGTTTGAAATTAATAACAAAACAAGGATGCCCACTTTTGCTACTTCTTTCCAACTCAGGAGGAGAAGGTTCTAGCCAAAGCATAATCAAAACTTTAATAATTGAAAATGAAAAAATAAAATCATCATTCTCAAATTGTATGATTTTCACATTTAAAAAATCAAGAGAATTTATAAACAAGTATTTAGAAGTAAGAAGAGAGTTCAGAAACATTGTACAATTAAAAAAATACAAAATAGTCATTTTTATCAAAAAGACCTAGTTATAAAATTTAATTGGAGAAAATTTGCATTAACAATAAAAATAAAACTATAAGAAATAAATCTAACAAAAATAATGTAAGATAGGTATGGAAAAATTTTAAGATCTTACTGGAAGACATAAAGAAAGAACTAAAACATTGGTAAAATAGACAATGTTCGTGGATAAAAAGCTTCAATATTATAGCATGTCGATTTTATATAAATTTACCTATAAATTCTATGCAATTTGAATTTTGCCAATGTAATCAGAGAAATTGATTCTAAAATTAACTTGGAGAGGTTAAAGACCCAGAAGATCCCAGAATGTTTTTAGGAAGGAAAAGTGAGAGAAGAATTCAAGGGACTTACATGACTTTATATCAAGACTTACTCTAAAGCATTAATAGTTAAAAAGAGTGATTGGTCAACAATAAATCAATTAGACTAATGAACAGAATAAGCTCAGGGACAAATTCTAACTTATATAGGTAAGTGTCAAAGTGAAAGTTGGTTGGGGGAAATGAGTGGATGAAGAATGTTGCCACAATTTGTTATCCATATAAAATTCTTAAAAGTATCTTTAGTTTACATCATATAAAAAAACTATATTCTAGATAAATTATAGACCTAAAGTGAAGATTAAAACTGTAAAACACTTAACAAAAATATGAGAGAATATTTTCATAAACTCAAGGTAGAGAAGGATTTCTTAAATATGACACCAAAAGTACAAATGAAAGTGAAAAAGATTAAAAATTCTTATAAATTAAAATTTAAATCTTCTACACAATAAAATAGATCACAAATGAGATTACAGGACAAGCCACAGACTAAGAAAAGATATTTACAAAACCAATTAATTTCAGAGGATTAGTGTCTAGAATAGAAATCTAAAACTTTGGCCCAAAACAATATTATAGTCTTAAAATTATTGAGAATCCCAAAGAGCTTTTCTTTTGTGAGAGATATATACAATTTTAAAAGTAGAAAACTGATAAATGTTTTAAATGTTTATTAATTTGTTTCAAATAATAATCATAAAATAATTATATGTTATAAGTGGCATATTTCCCAAAAAAATAAGTTTCCCATAACAAAAAGAAAATAACTTTAACAACAAGAGAGGTCTTCTTTAGATTTTTGCAAATCTCTATATAAAGTCTGACTTAAGGAAGATGTTGAATTCTCTTATCTGCTTCTGTATTCAATCTATTGCAATCTTATTTTAGTTTATGTATATGAAGAAAATCCAGCCTTACACAGATAGGCAATTGAAAGGGAGAAATCCTCACACACACTCTGAAAAAAAAATGTCAAGATCTCCCTAGGTCTCTAAACTGCAATTTGAAAATCACTATTCCAATATAAAGAATTCCCACAATTCAATGAGAACAGGCGTAGATGTCAGTGGGAAAAAACAAATGGCCAAAAGATATAAACAAACAATTCACTTAAGAGGAAATCCAAATGCCCCAAAACATTTGTGTTACTGTTTAATACCTTCAGCAATCAAGGAACTTCAATTTAAAATGGCAAGATAGCTTTCCATACCTACAAGACTGACAAAAAAATTAAAATCTGGCAATTATAAATGTTCGTGAGTATTTAGAGCAGTGGTAATCTGTATCCACTGCTGGCGGATGTGTAAATTGTCACCTTTAGGAAAAAAAAAAAGAATAATATTTAATAAAGTTTCAGCTAAGCATACAATGATACCCAGAAATTTCCCTCTGTATATTTATTTACCTTAAGGAAGCACCAGGAGACTTGCATAAGGTTGACCACTGAGGCTTTGTTTGAATAGCAAAAATTAATAACAACATAAGAGAGGAAACAGCTAAACAAATTATGGTATTTAGTACAATGGAATTCTATGTAGCAGTTAAAATTAATTGACTATATCTACATTAAAAATTACATAGAAATATTTCATCTGTGACACTGACTATTAAGTTTCAGAACAATATATAGAATTTGATATATTTTTTAAATTAAGACTACATAAAAATAATACTATATATCATTTATGTGTACATGATGTGTGTCTATACACACACACACACATATATATATATAGTAAAAGAATTAAAATCATGGCAAAGGAAGTGATACTTCTCGTTCAGAAGAGTGTGTAATGCTAGACAGACAGAGGGAGATGAGATTGGGAAGGAATATAATAGGATGCCAAGTTTATTTCTTGTGTTTTATTCCTCAACAAGCAAATGAAAACTAAAGCAAATATGGCTAAATGGTAATATTTGTTAAAATTGCATGATTGGTAACTGAATATTTCTTTTATTTATTCTCCATACTTGTCAGTATGTTTGATATTTCACAATACTTTTTTAAAAATTAAGCAAAATTAAAAACCCAGATTCCCCCCAGATGGTATGACAGAAGACATAGAAAATTAGTTGGGATTTAGGTATATAGCTGCAATTTTATAACATTTGCATGGCAACTGCAGAACAATAAATTGACATTTGAATCATAAGAGATGGACTGCTTGTCACTTTTCAGTTGTTCATCAATATTTTATTAATACTGTATCACCATGATTACCCTTTTGGGTAACAGAATGCTTCTGTTAATGTTTATCTTGTCCCTGCAGATGGACAGTGTTATGAGTATAAGTGGATGGCCAGTGCTTGGAAGGGCTCTTCCCGAACAGTCTGGTGTCAAAGGTCAGATGGTGTAAATGTAACAGGTAAACCTCCAATTTCTCCTTGTTCTTTGAAAGTCTTCCCCTAACACACATGTAATTAGTTAAAGAAAATAATGAAGGAAACTAAGATACTCTTTCAGTATTCAACATCTGGTTGGGATTCAGGGTTCCTAAGCTATATACCTGTCTGGTGACCAATAACAAATTATTTTATTTCATAATGTTTCAAATTTTCTCTCACCTAGCCCGGTTAGATATTAGTGCTGGAACTTATTTAATTAAAATACTGTCTAACTCTAATAAATGCTTATTATACATAAATAATTTCCAGGTTATTTTTCCTGAAAATTTTATATATTAATAAGTCACTACATGTCAAGAAAAAAATCAATTTTTTTTTACTGTTTCTGCTTCTGTGCCTTGAAGGCAATACAATTACAAACCAAAAATGTTACCAAGAGAGTAGGATTACACAAATCCAAATATCTTGCTTGAATTTAGAAATCTACGATTTAGAGGGTTCGTTTTTTTTTTTAATTAACTAAGAGGGAAGATCTATTGGCAAATCTCAAACCCAGACTATCTGAGCAGCTCATCCCGAAATTATCCTACATCCGAAGAAGAAACCCAAAGGAAGAACTTTTTTTTAAATTGTACTTGACCTAAATATGCGTGTGAGGAACTACTCTAACCTGCCATTGCTAAGAGTTTCTGTATCTGAGCCCAGGAGATGCAAGGGATCCCAAGGACCCCTGAAAAGGGGACAAGACTCGGCTCCAGTTAGGTAGTGAACCACCCTGCAAATGTCCTAGTAGGAAATGAAGGTCAGAACCAGAACCTCAACCCCAGGCACATGGACTTACTGCCTCTTCTTAAATAATTTCTTTTTATAGATATAATCTACAGGAGTTGCCATAGCATAGCAGCAGCAGGAATATTGACAGTTACCTGCTCTGGGGGACCTGTCAACTCGCTGCTGCGTTTTGAACCTCCTGTGGGGAGAAAATGCAACGTGCATTTGGATGCCTCTGAGCGATGTCCATTTATAAATTTAACTTTAATATATGCAGTAATATAACAGGAGCAAGATCAATATGGTTTTTGAAAACTATCAATTTTTATATTGAATTTTAAATTACCTGGATTTATTGAAGCCTAATTACTTATTTCATCCTTATGGAAACTGGATCAGGATGTCAAATTGTATTCTTGTGAAGATATGATTTTATACATGAGAAAGCTGTGTTAAGAAGTCCTTGATAATAGCAGCTCCCAGAGGACACCCACATAACAAAGAAAAGACAACTCCTAGAAAACCATTTGGTCCTCATGGTATTATTATTTGGGAGAAAAATCTGCCCCAACCACCCCACTCTAAGAGGTGTGGGGTAAGAAGAGCCCTGGACAAGAGGTATTAATAGAGGTCATCCATTAAACTCAGAGATTAGAAATGAATGTTTCCATTCTTCTTTAAATGATTCAGAGGCAATTTAACAGTTTCTCGTATGAGTTTGAATTTTTTTTCCAGATCCAAATAATATTTGTCTGCCTTTCTCCTAAATGTTAAAAGCTCTTTTCCCACTGCAATTGGGGCTATTCCCTCATGCAAAGGTAAGTTAGATTTTAAAAGATTTACCTATAGAAACCATATTTTTAATTTCTTTTTAATAGAGCAAAGTGTCCAAGGTATTTCTTTCTAATACTGTTTGGTACCAAAAAGCCAATGTGTGAATGATTTATAATAAACTCTAGATGCATTCTTCTTTCATCTTTTAGGAGAGGTGAGATTATGAGAAATAGGCAAGCATGTAAACTATATTATCTACCTTGATCAATTGCTTTAATTTATGAATTTTTCCTTATAAGAAACTCAAAATATTGTTTTTCTTTTTTTTCATGTGTTTAATGATAATAACTTCAATATGGTCAATTAACTGAAATTGCCTTGCAATGACTAACTGCTTTTCCATTACAACTTTTCCATGAATATTTTCTGTTTATAATATTGAGAGAAAGATAAAGAATTAGCAATAGACACTTTGGATTAAATTCCAGAGGATCATCAGTTCCATAAAGAAAAACTTTGCTTTGCTAACATTCCATTAAACAGAACAAATATAGTTTGAAAATATGAGTTTCTTTCATGTCTCCAATGTTTCTTTATGACATCTGTTCCCATCTTAAACCTCACTTACAACAACTTAGGCCCAAATGGTACTCTACTTGAAAACAAAAATGAAAGAATAGGGATAAATGGCTATAATATCAAGTTAAAACAATAGGGCAAAACAAATGACTTGGTAATTACACATTTATTTTCTTCTCTCTACCCCCAAAATATCCTAAATTAACAGGAGGAGTGATTTTACTCAAAAAGAAATATACATTATAAAAAATACACTTATGAGGTGGTCACGTAAATTAAAGAGTTATCTCAAGGGACATGAATACTATTGTTTTGAATAACCAAGAAAGATTTTTAACTTTAAAAAAAAATTAAAACTGCTTTTCAATTACTGGACTTAGCTTCAGGAACTCGTGACAGAAATAGTTTGTATATAGTTAGTATTTTCAAAATAGCAGCTATAAAATTATCCTTTCAGCAAATGCTTATTGAATACCTGGTAAGTACCAGGCATTGTGCTCTTACTCCTGGGTAAGAAGGGCCTCACATTGCTAAATAAACGGTCAAGGTTAACCAAATATTTTACAGTCAACCACCAACGGAAAAATCCATGGGATTCCCAAAGTCGTTCAAGATTCAAAGACAAGTCACTAACAGCAGTGTATTTTTATCTCAGCTAGAGATATTATTTGTCAAAATAATGATTTTCTATTCTGCAGGGGGCTGCTTGGTGTTGAGCCAGCCTGACACTGACAGGTCTTGTAACCCACCGTGTAGTCAACCCCACTCGTACTGTAGCGAGGTATGTGTAATGCATCAGGGCAGACAAGCCAGCTTCATCCTTTGTCATCCTACTGTCTCTTGTGCAATAGATCCCCCTCCCCAAGAAAAAGCATGTCTTGAGGCATAAAAATTCTATTTTAGACCTCTCCTTTTATCAATATAAACGATTCTGAATATACTTGCTTTCACTTTTAGAATACATTTTTGTATAATATTTAATACAAAAAGTTTGTTCTTTTTTATGTAATAAAGACAGAGATTACTTGTAGTAAATTTCCAAAACAATCCTTCTTTAAAGCCTTCTCTTCGAGTTGGGTCTGTTATGCTTTCAGAGATTACCTTGCATGCCAATCTTCTTTTTCTTCTGCAGACAAAAACATGCCATTGTGAAGAAGGGTACACTGAAGTCATGTCTTCTAACAGCACACTTGAACAATGCACACTTATCCCTGTGGTGGTGATACCCACCGTGGAGGACAGAAGAGGAGATGTGAAAACCAGTCGAGCAGTACATCCAACCCAACCCTCCAGTAACCCAGCAGGACGGGGAAGGACCTGGTTTCTACAGCCATTTGGGCCAGGTGAAGTGACTGGACAGTGTTGATGTAGAATTCCTTAGTTATACATTTAGCTAATGCCAAATGATTAAAAAAGTGAGCAAGCATTTTCATGTGAACTGTTTATTATTTCATCTATATGCATTTATTCGATATTGCCATCTATTCTTCTATTTTTTACTATTGTGAAAAGCACTCGTGCTCAAAGTTCAGAAAAATGAAATTACTTTCTTCTGAGAAAAGTTTTGGGATTGATATTATTTATCTTAATCCCAGTCCTAAAGTTACAAGTATAATTAATTTTACATTGAACAAAGAAATCTAACAATGGAAATTTGAATCAGGAAAAAAATGTGTCATCATTCAGAATTGGGACAGATGAGAGTATAAGGTCATTCTAGAATTTTTAGTTTGATCATAAGAATGGTAATAGCTTGAACTTTAAATAGGAACATCAGGAAGGCAGTCCTTTGCAGGGAGCCCTTGGTAGTCAGATCAATTTTTATCAGCCCTAAGACTCAAATACTCAGAATCTGTACTAGCACCAAATACACGTGGGCAGGGATGGAGCCTTCCCTTCTAGATGAGATGATCCAAACTCAGAGGCTGACCAGACCTTTTCATAATAAACAGACATCTCTTAATGTATCTAGTAAGTTGGACTTAGTAATTGGACTTAAAGCCAATATAGGCAAAAGCTTGAAGACCTAACGATATGCTATTCTCTATTCTGCATGCTTTCTCTCCCCAGTTGGATTTAATCATACGGTCATTCCTACCGCTAACCTGGTGCTTGAAAATGTGCTATAAGGGCTATACAGCAGCTAAGATCATGCCACTTTTTCTCACACCCTGGAGGAATTACTAGTCATGACTAAAGAAAATCTCCAGGTAGAGCCAGATGTAGTGTACTTTATAATTCCATTAGAAATACGAGAAAAGAAGGATGGAATTTGCATAACTAACACGTCTCTATTTCAAATACATTAAGTCAAAATACTTTGGAGAATCAGTATTGGATTTTTAAAGTATTTTAAATATTTGGGTAATTAGCTTTTAACCATAACAAAGCCTTGGATAGGCTTTTAGCTGAAAATATTTTATTTTGCAAAGCTGACTTATCTGTGTAACCATGGGAAACTCTTCTCTCAGTGTTCAGGACAGTGGATCAGCAAAGACCAGTAGCAATCTTGGCCTTGACAAGGAACTCAACAGACCGCCTCACATCAAAACCAGTGTTTTGGTTTTTTTTAAAAAAAAAAATACAATGACTTTATTGTCATAATTTTTAATTTAATATAGTTTCCCCAATATTTGTTGAAGAACTCTCAGGGCAGAGAAACCAACAGTGGAGCAGCTCTTTTGATTCTAAACTCACCTCAAATTAAAAAAAAAAAAATCTTTAAGATGAAAAAGAAAGGATATTTAAAATACTAATGGAATTTATTTCTAGCAAATGAACCTCTAACTTGTTATAGCTCCAGGAAAAATAATTCCACAGTACCAATTTGCTTTTGGAGCTTTTCAAATATTGAATAAACCAGAGTGGCCATGAGTTCAATTTGCCCAATCTATAATTTTAACACTAATATCATATGTTTAATCAGATGTATGCAATAAAAAATGTGTGTTGATATGAGGATCAAATTAAATTAGGCAGCATCATTAATAGCATCTTGTGCCTGAAGTTTATTCAGAGTATAAAACTAAGATGTTCAAAGAGAATGAGACCAGAAACCAAATTATTATAGAAAAGATCCTGTCATATCTAATTCCATATAATAGAAAAGGTAGGAAAGAAAATATTTATAGATCCTTTTATTAATATATGTTAATCAAAATAGTTATTTTTGCAAATGATAGTATCAAGCCAGTTTTAAAGCACACTGTAAATGTAAACTATATAAAAGATTATTAATTCCAAAAGTTAAATATATTCACTTTCATTTCATCTGGAACAAAAATGTTAAAATGACAAAACTGATGTTTAAAGACCTGTCTATATCAACTCTAGGTTGTCAGACTTTCTTAAAATTGCACTATTTTTTGTCATTTTATATAACTGCCATTCTCAAAATAGATTAAAAATTCAGAATAAAGTGTTTATATAGTATTACACATGTATTGAGTCTGAAGTAAAATTCAGATAAGAAGTAACAGAAGTCTAGACATAAACATGAAATCTGACCTCAAACATTATTTATTACCTTGCAATTCAATTTTCATTGATAACTTATCTTTCATGAAGCCACATCTAACTCGTAATAGCAGCTTTGCATTAAATCATTAACGGTGCCAAAGCAATAATTCATTTTGAGTTTTGAAAGAAATTGATTATATGTATCTGGTTGTTGGTCATGATTAAAGACTGTCTCCTATACACCAAACTAATATAAATTAATAACTAATATCCATTCTTCTTAGATGGGAGACTAAAGACCTGGGTTTATGGTGTAGCAGCTGGGGCATTTGTGTTACTCATCTTTATCGTCTCCATGATTTATCTAGCTTGGTGAGTGTTTAAATATTTCAAACTCTAAGGGGATAAATAATGTCTCTATTTCAGAGAAAACACTTTCAGTTGACCATAACACAGAACCAGCAAACTAACGTCTCAAATAAGTATTCCACATTTATTTAGTGTTCACAAGAAGTTCTAAATAAACATGGCATTAGTCCTAGATGGCCTAATAGCTACCAAATCTGAGCCATTTATTTCTGTAGATGAGCCAGAACTGCACTGTGTCATCTTCTCAAGTATTTTGTCTTGCAAGTATGCAAGGGAATGTTGCTTTCTATGGACTGTGGTGAACTGCAGATTTTTATTGAATTACTGCTGGAGAAAGACACAATGTTAATATCTAATCTTCAACTATCTTTTAAAACATGTATTATTTATAAATTATGTGTTATTTATAAAAGTTTCTGGCCAAATACAAATGATTATACTATGATGTTATTTCTGTTGTTACTACTAAAGGAATTCCACCTAATAACTTATCTTTTATAGGATAGTAAAATAATTGAAGTTTATTTAAAGTTTATTCGGAGCATAAAACCTTGCAATCCAAAGAGATCAGAAAATCAAATTCTAAGTTTGAATTTAGGCAATGTAAGCAATTAGGCAATTTAGGTCTATTAGTTTTCTTTCTTTTATTTTTCATTCCAAGCAGTCAAATTTACATTTAAAGACTGATTTTCTTTCTCTTGATTTTAATGAATTTTTTACAGCAAAAAGCCAAAGAAACCCCAAAGAAGGCAAAACAACCGACTGAAACCTTTAACCTTAGCCTATGATGGAGATGCAGACATGTAACATATAACTTTTCCTGGCAACGACCAGGTTCAGCTTCTGACTTTGTAATAAATATCCAGAGGCCACAATGAAAATATCCAAACTGTGTGGATTAAAATGCATTTTAACTGTTTAAAAGAGCATCATAAAGAAAAGAATGAAAATCATACTGCCACTGGAGATATTCAAGACAGTGCCACTTACATATGGACCATCAGCCTGGAGAATTCTAGGAGATTTAGTTGAATACATGCTGCATTCTGAGAGTTTTATGTCATCTTTTCTGAAATCTACCAACTAAAAAACCACTTTCAGCTCTAAAAAATAATGGTGGAATTGGCCAGTTAGGATGCCAGATACAAGACAGTCTGCAGTGTTAACTTGTAAAACTTTCTAGCATGAAGAGTTTATACAAAGATCTCTACAATACTACAGTCAAGCATAACAACATGTATACTCGATTGAGTGATGCACATTATTATGTCAGATTATTTACTTATTAGTAAATAATTTTAACAATGAATAAGAAATAAGCTTTAAGCTAAGCAGAAAACCCATTAAATAAATTCAGCATCTTGGTGGTTGATGGTAGCTTTTATTGACCTGTGTTTCAGAGACAAAGCCTCTTTTATAAAAAAGACTATATTCTTGTCTCTCTCCAAAGTATGAATGCTGGACATGTACTAGTATCTTAGAAGAAAGAGTCCTCAGTTCAGTATTTTATAGTGGTTATTGTCTGGAAAACTAATTTACTTGTGTTAATAATAATATGTTTCTACTTTCCCTAATTTTCAAACTGGTTGCCTGCATCTTTTTTGCTATATGGAAGGCACATTTTTGCACTATATTAGTGCAGCATGATAAGCACTTAACCAGTATTGCCACAGAAACTGCCTCTTTTCATATGGGATGAAGACACCTGTGCTAAGAGTGTCATAGAGACATTTGCAAGTTCTTGTATCCTGAAGAGAGTAAAGTTCAGTTTGGATGGCAACAGGATGGAATCAGCTATTATACCTGCTGTATACACTCTTCCTCATCACTGCAGCCATTGTGAAATCAACAACATGGCGGTAATTTAAGTGTTGAAGTTCCTAACTCTTTAACCCTCCAAAAGGTGGATCCCTCTAGTTGGTTTGTAATTGTTCTTTGAAGGCTGTTTATGACTAGATTTTTATATTTGTTATCTTTGTTAAAAAAAGAAAAGAAAAGAAAAAAAGGAACTGGTTTGTCTTTTTAATTTCAAGCAGATGGAGAAAATAATGTATGTAATGACTTTTGTAACAAAAAGAAAGCAAAATTATGTGTTGATTTTTCTTTCTCCCTGATATGTTTTCCCAGTTTCAGATTGAAGTGTCATACAGACAGTATTTCAAAATCCATAGTCTTTTGTCTTTCTTACTGGTAAAATTTGAAGCCATCTTTTTAATGTATGATTTCAAAAACTAAAATTTTAAAAAGAGAAGAATAAATATCTTGTCCAGGGCTTCATGAAATATCTAGACCAAGGGTGGCAAACTTTTTCTATAAAGGACCAGATAGTAAATATTTTCAGTCAGGTCAATATTGCAATTTCTTAATTTTGCCATTCTGCTAATGCAGCCATAGACAATAAACAATAAGAATGAACATGGCTGCTTGCCAATAAAACTTTCCTTACAAAAACAGACAGCAGGCAACCTTTGCAGGTCATAGTTTGCTGACCTCTGGTCTAGATGTTTTTTAATGCTAACTCTCCATGGTGTCATCTTTAGTTTTCATTCATTTACCCTTTGACTGTGATCAGTGTTTAATTTCAAAGGTAAAAATTTACAGTCATTAAATTTACCATTATATTGGGAATGGCACAGTGGAACAATATCTAATTTAGCAGACTTCTTTCATATGAAAAAAAAATTCAAAGGTACCATTAAAAAGCAATACCATTTTTCAGGCAACATTATTGCAACAACCTTTGGGAGAGAAGAGGACATTAGGTTTTCAGGACTGAAAAAAAAAAGTGTAACAAGCTATTTTATCGTAAACATAGCTGTGTTGCTTCTAAAAGTGGTTTGGATTAGGAAGTATTTTACCTTCATTACTGGAGTTTGAACTCCCCCTGCTGTTCATTGGAGTATTTGCAAAGATTACAAAAGACATCAGGTTAGGATGTCATTATCCCCCAGATGAAAAGATTTCTATGTATTTTGATAGGAACTAAATACAGTAAGTACTAATTCCTTACTCAACATTCACTGTATTAGGCAATGTAAATCATTTCAAAGAGAACAGGTAATCAGGAAGATGAGAATTTTACTCTAAATCAAGGATTTAAATAAAATCATAAAAGTATAGTTTATTTCATCTGTTTTATTGAAGAGGAAGACAAAAGTAATATTGCTACTGTAAAACTGTGATTGTTAATATATATACTCAGGGGTCTTCCAGGTAATCTTCAAGTTGATCTCTCTGGATAAAATAAACTCCGTTTGTCCAAAATGGTTGAGAAAGAAACTATTGCTGTTACTTAAAAAATTCAGCTAACAGTCTTATGAAACTTATACAATGCCTAATAGTTTTGAAATCTGGAATAGAATAAAATATTGTTCTTACTAAAACT
>NW_012137525.1:1904750-1913256 GCF_000956105.1 Propithecus coquereli | reverse complement strand
GATTAGGTTCAATGTAACCTAACATTAAGGACCATATTAGAAGTTCATTGTTGGGGTAAATAATACTGAATGGACTCTTGTTAGAAAGGTGGAAAGAAGGGAATGTAGTTATCTGGCTATTTTGGAAAAATAAGAGGTGACTATATTCTCTATTCATGTTTATAACATGAAAATGGCCTTATTTTTGTTCCTGGCATGAGTCAATAATGAGTTAAATATTTTACTGGAATTTCATCAAAACCTATTCTTGTTGTTCATTCTAAGAATTCGAGAGGGGAATATAGTAGTAACTTGTCTATTGACACTTTTGCCTTACCAAAATGGTCTGTGAGCCCAAAAAAATTTGGAACTACTATTCTATAAAGATGAAGGTCTGCATTTTGACACAATTTTATACGAATTTGTTGGACTGTTTCAATAGACACCATATAGAAGTGGCATAATTGATGTTTCTTGAAAGAGGCTGATTTGCTTATTCATCAATACTTAATCTAATATACTGACCGTAATCTTTATTTCAAAGTCTTTTTGAGGACACTACGGTGTAGCTTAACGGAATTGAAAAGGAGTTCATAAAAGCATGTTTTTTTAATTACTTATAACAAAGCACAAATTACTTATAACAAGGCAAATATTTATTGACACATGTAAGACACTCTGCTAGGCACTGTAAAAAAAATTAGTAATGGCTTTTGTATACATAGGTACCTAGGACATTCAAAAGAAGGAAAAAATGCTTAATGAGTGAAAATAGCACTTAAATACATTGACCTTTACTCTAGATTTGTTTTTAAATGTGGTTAGTGTTTTTCCATATGTAATGTAAGTGTCTTAGGCCATGCAATTATTAGGAGTTTGATTTTTCTCTACCTTCAGCAGTCATTGTGGCTTAATCAGAACCCTGTTAAGTTCCTGGACATGTCGAGATAAAGTCACTTCCCCTTACAGGAAGCAAAGAGCACCCCTCACACATTTATTTACCTCCTCCAACAACCTGTATCCTTGGTCCTTTTTGATAATTTTCTCTGCTTGGTCTCTCTCTACTCTCTTATCAACAGCTGATGTCATCTGCTTCCCTCAGAGCCACCTTCTAGTGAACATGTCCAAATTTTTAATAAGAAAAAAAGAGAAGAACACCTATATTTCCTTGCTATTAGAATCAAAGTGTCACTGAGAATGTGAACATCTTGACTGAAACAGAACGCACTGGTCAAAGAAATGAATAAAGGGGAAATGAAACATGTCAAAGGCACGAAGGAAAAAAAGTCCTTTTCTGTAAAAATGTCAATTCCTACACTAGCTTTAGAATTGCTCAGGACCTTCCTATTCCTCTGACCTCTATCTCAACTCTTGTTCACTTCCCACACTACGAAACAGGGAGGGAGGCCCGTACCTTCCAATATTGTGCAGAAAGTAGAGTCCATTCTCAAGCTAATTTGGGGTCTGAATAGATTTGCAAGAATCATGCTTCCCAAATGATCTGGGATCTCACTATGTGTATAAATATTACCAAATTCAAGTATGTTTCTTGTTCTATTTCTTCTCTAAGATTGAAAGTGTTGAAAGGATAGTAGTTCATCAGCAAATCTGTGAGGAATCTTGTCAGACTGTGATCATTCCTGGGACTAGTTAAATGTGAGAACTGCAATACCTTCCTGTTGCAGGCTCACCTGGTCTTGCCCTCAGATAGTCCTGGCTACAGGACAGGATTTCAGGCATCTGAAGCTGGAGTGTGGACCAAGCAAGTAGTTATTCTTCCATAAAAAAGGATGTTTTGCAATGTGATATAATAATTCTATATCTAGCAGGGACACTGAAAAATGGTTATGTCTACATTATTAAGTGAATGAAACAAATCCTAACTGAACAGAATTAATTTTGCAGTTTTATTTTTTTTAATTTCTACTAGGTCTTAAAACAGGCAGTGTATGAAGAGTTTTAGTTTGTGGGAGTCATGTTTTCGGTGATCAATAATTCCTATTTTATTTAGAATATATTGAATGTCAGTTTAATTGTTTTGTCATTGTTTTCTGTTTTTAATAGTTTCTAGATTACCTACTTTTAACCATCAATGAGCTTTTCCCAACTATTTTTTGGGAATCTATTTGTGTTTATTTTTAGACAGTAAACATTTAGATTCCCTTTCTGGTACTTTTTCTTGTCCATTTATATCAAGAGATTTGAAGAAAACAGTATCTGTCATTGTAAAATATAACTTTATTAAATTTGCAATCTGTCTTTCTATAAATTATAATCCCTAAATGTGTATTTTTTGTTAATTTAACTACCTGAATATTTATTTTGTTTAAATATGGAGGCAGCTGTCTAAGAAGTTTTTGTTAATATTACTTTGTAAATTATGTAATGTAATTTATTTTAAATTATGTACATTTACTTTTTAATGCACAAAATGTCTATGTACAATTAACTACAGATTTGCAAATAATGTCACTAAGCTTTATTCAGTTAATACAGATGGCATGTGAAGATGTAATACGCTTTTTTACATTTTCATATGGGTTATTTGTAAATAACTATATTGCTGACAAACATAAACATGGAAATCATTTCATTCTAATCATGTGTATCTGTGTTTTGATTTGCATCATTTGCTTCTTAAATGTGGAGTAAAAAAAATTTTCAGTGATTACCCAAATCCTTTTACTACTGCATTGCCCTCTCCCTGGGTCTTTTTTACAACTCCAATTTTAAAAAGTATGAAAAATGCAAACTTTTACTGTAAAAGTTAGCTGAGGCCACCAGATGGATCATCATGGACAAAGGACCTCTTGGTTTCCAGTCAATTAAAAAAGGGCAGCAGCAGAGGATGGCAGAACACTCTAGAACACAGTGTGGCTCTTCCTGCCCCATCGGTCATAAGACAAGCCTCTCACTGCCTCTTCTCCCTGTGCCTACCCATAAAAAAATTAAACCCAAAAATCAAGGCAAGCATTCACACATTAACAAATTCAGGAACAGATGCACACATCAAACAAATTACTGCCAGAGTAGTTTGCAGTTAAAATATTCTGCATATTACTACCAGGGTTGTTTGCAGTTAAAATATCTACCTATTAAAAATCAAACCCAAAAATCAAGGCAGGGGTTCACAAATTAACAAATTCAGGACGAAATGCATAAATCAGACAACTTACTGCCCGGATAGTGTGCAGTTAAAACATTTTCTGAAATAGCTGTTTGCTAAAATATAACTAAGCAGGGAGTCCTTTAAGCTCTCAGTCTATGAATCACTCAAAATACGCAGCTAGATTGCAACACTTAAAGAAAAAATGATGATTTCCAGTCTTTTTATTTTCTGTATTGCTCATTATAACTGAATCTAGATGAAAAAAAATTTAAGTATATCACCCAGATATTTTTTCTATATATCTGGATGTTCATAGTCAAATTGCTAACTTTATTTTTTATTTTGCAACTCCAATTTATGTCTTGCAAACACAAACGTGAACATGACTGATCTACATTTGATACTTGTTTCTTCTGTATCCCTACTGACTCCTTTCATTAAACTCTGAATATATTTCGAGGAACAGCCGAAACACACTTCCATTTACATCTTTCATCAGTGTCAGTTACTCCAAAAAGATGACATGTACATACAAAAATGCACAAATGCAGTCAGGCTGTTTGATATTGCAGGTTTTTTTTTTTTTTCATATGACTTCCCCTCCTCCTTTCCACCTTCCTCCCTAGCATTCCCTGATAAGTCAAATTAACAATCTGATATGTATCCTGCCATTTTTTGCTCCTTGATTGTATAATCTTATAAATATGATGGTAGTAGCAAGTGAAGAGGGGAGAGGTGTGAGAGAGAGGAGAGAGACAAATGGACTGAATTTAGTAGATACAATTAGGAAACAGCTTCATTTTTTTCCTGCTGTTCCTCTTTTCAAACACTATAAAAGGTCTGTCCCCTCCATCTTCTCCTTTGCAACATCTAAGGCAAACCTCATAATTTTTTGGCCACAATTTGAGTTATGAAAAAGTCCCAATCCAGGCTAAACAAAACACCAGTCTCTCTCATTGTTTTCATTTCCTTGACTACTAGCAAACTTGGGCAACTTTTTACCTTTTCATATATGCATTGGCTACTTGGATTTGGTCTTCTGTTGTTAATAAATATGATTTTCAAATGGCAATTCTGGTGATGCCAAAGTGGTTGTTAATTTTAGGCCATCAACTAAATTTTAACTTTTCCATAAAGAAAAAAAAGAACTTTCTGCATTCTGTTTTCCCACAATCTTTTTTTTCTTTTTAATCTCAGGCAGAGGTACTTTTACCATGGCCACTGCCACCTCACTGCCCCTCACCTGTTGTGAGGTTAGATATTCTCTCTCTGCTCCTGTGTATGCTCACCCACCTCTCCTACTGACCTTTGAGTACAGTGTTAGGTGGAAATGATGAAGCTGGAGCCCAGTCTTCTATCAAAACTACACACTTTCCTCCAAGCTTAGCTTTTATTATTACCTCTACCTGGAAACTCTTCTCCTTGATGCAGGCCTGGCTGCTCCCTCACTCCACACAGGCCTCTGCTCAAATGCCACATCCTCTGAAAAGCCTGCCTGACTACCCCTATCACTCTCTATTCTTCATACCTTCTTTTGTTTTCTTTATAGCACCTGATATCACATATTTTTTGTTGTTCATTTTTTCTCTCTCCCACATAATGAGGAAGGTCAGGTCTTTATCTGTTTTGTTCCCTGCCTGGAATGATGCCCAACACATAATGAGAATAATGAATTCTTGTTGAATGAATAAATGAACAAAAGAATTAGCAAAACACAAAATTTATGGATAAAGAATAGTTAAGGGTAAATAGCAGATCAGTTAGAAATAGACCACCAGAGTTAAGAGACCAACTAAATCGTCCAAAGCTTGAAGTGGTCAGTATTCCACTGTCAGAAATACACTTCATATTCATTTTGCAAGGCCAGAAGTGTGTTAACCTGAACAGCTCAGGATTCACAATGCTGTGATATGAACAAAACAGTAGCTGAGCAGTTAAGAAATAAAAACTGAGACCAACACCACAAATGAGTGATAGTGGAGAATTTTCCAGAAAGATGTAGGATATGGGATTTGCAAAACTGTATTGAAAACAGTTTATAAAAGAGAGAATTCTATTGCCCCTGTCCCTCAATTTTAATTTAATTGCATTGGAAATTCCAGTGGAAGTTCATGAGAGATCTCAGAATACTGGGAAATGAGGAAAAGGGCAATTGCAAATTTCTGAAAAGCCTTTGTTCCAGAATACAAAAGCATTCTGATTGTATTACTTAGTCTTCAACTGAATTCATTTATTTTATGATGTCAGTAATAATCAAATTATATACTATTTGCTTCAAAGCAGAAATAAAATGGGAAAGAAAAAAACAGAATAAAGTGACAATTCAAAGTGCTTTCCCAAATTCCCACAATTCTCTTTGGAACAAGAGAAGGGGACATTCAGTAACCATGTAAACACATTAATAAACCATTTAAAACCCATTCCTTGTAGAAAACAGTGTCTTAATTTCCTTCAGAAGTAAAATGAATTTCAAAATCAGTCACCCAGTCAAATCAGTCCAGAAAGTACTATGGAGGAGGAAGTGAAAACCTTAAGGGGAAGCATGGGGCTGCGTCCCAGTTGTTCATGAGCACAGTGAGTGTAGTGAACACCCTGACAAACCACATCCCAGTGACTCTCTGGCTGCCATGCTGACAGCTGATGTATAACTGCAACCTTTTACTATTACTCTTATAGACATTGGCCTAGGCAAAGAATTTATGAAGAAGATCCCCAATGCAATCACAGCAGGAACAAAAGTAAATATGAATCTTCTGATCTGTAGTCAGAAGGGTTATCCATTGCTCCACTGGCCCCGTGCTCAGAACAAAAATAAATAAATGGGACCTGATCAAATTAAAAAACTTTTACATATAGTCAAGGACACTATTATTAGAGTGAATAGACAACCTACAGAATGGGAGAAAATATTTGCATGCTACACATCGAATAAAGGGCTGATAACAAGCCCTATATAGAACTTAAGAAAATCAACAAGAAAAAGTCAAACAACCCCATCAAAAAGTGGGTAAAGGATATGAACTGAAACTTTTCAAAAGAAGACAGACTAATGGCCAGCAAACATATAAAAAAGTGCTCAACATCTCTAATCATCAGGGAAATGCAAATCAAAACCATATTGAGATATTACATAACTCCAGTGAGAATGGCCTTTATCCAAAAGTCCCAAAACAACAAATGCTGGCGTAGATGTGGAAAGATAGGAATACTCTTACACTTCTGGTGGGATTGCAAATTAGTACAACCCCTGTGGAAAATAATTTGGAGATATCTCAAAGAACTGAAATAGAAATACCATTCTATCCAGCAATCCCACTACGAGGCATCTACCCAAAGGAAAAAAAAGTCATTCTATAATAAAGACATCTGCACTTGAATGTTTATGGCAGCACAATTGATAATTGCAAAGATATGGAAACGACCCAAGTGCCCCTCAACCCAAGTGCCATGAGTAGATTAATAAAATGTGGTATATGTACACCATGGAGTTCTACTCAGCCACAAAAAACAATGGTGATCTAGCACCTCTTGTATTATCCTGGATAGAGCTGGAGCCCATCCTTCTAAGTGAAGTATCACAAGAATGGAAAATCAAGCACCACATCTGCTCATCATCAAATTGGTACTAAATGATCAACACTAAGGTGCACACATGGAAGTAATATTCATCAGGTGCCGGTCAGGTGGAAGGAGGTGGTGGGGGTGGGTAAACTCACCACTAATGGGTGTGAAGCACACTGTATGGGGGAAAGGCATGCTTGTAGCTCTGGCTTGGGTGAGGCAAAGGCAGTATATGTAATCAAAATGTTTGGACCCCCATAATATTCTGAAATTAAAAATAAATAAATAAATAAAATGATTTATCCTGAAAAAAACAAAACAAAAACAAAAATCAGTGCTTACAGCAGTGGTAAAGCAAAAAAAATAAAAACAGATAATGTTAGTATGCTCACAAATTCTAATGTCTACATGTAAGAATCCATAGGAAAATGTAATTAAAATGTCTCCTGCAATGAAACATAAAATGACAGACCGAGGCTGTGTCTGGTAGTGATCATGATAGAAACGTGCTTTGCAAAAAGATTATGGCAATATTTGTTTAACAATAAAAACTAAAGAGGCTTTTGGTACAATTCTTTTCAGAATAGGCATCATATTGGCTTTCAAAAATCAACAATTCTTAGCCAGAAACAGTTAAATGTAATTACAGATTCATAATGAAAGCAGATGTAGCAATAAATTGGTACATTATCTCAATTAGATGACAACACCATGTGTATGCTCAGTCCGTTGGTACGTAAGGATTAAGAGCACTACCTGCCACTGAAAATGATCAGATATTTTAAAAAGTTTGCTAAGAAAAGCAAACAAAGGAGGGACCAAAAACTTCTATTGAAAGTTCCATTTTACTTTCTGTCAGGATATGGGAACAGGGCCAGAAGAACCAAGAAGAAAAAGATAGGCAGATTTTGAACTTATCAATAAGATTCCCATGAACATTCATAGTTAAAGAAATGTCATTTAAAATAACTACTCACATGGAGAAAATAAAATTTGACAATCCACTATCTTTTCAAGTATATATGAAAAATAAAAGTTTTTTTATTTTACTAGTGGAGGAAGTATTAATTAGTAGAAGTCAATAAGGACAATGTAGATATTATTTTTAATTATAAATAAATGTACCCTTTGGCCTGGTAATTCCATTCCTAAAAACTGATTCTAACATCTAGAGATAGATAGATGATTGATAGATGATTGATAACCAGATAGATTGGTAATGTATTTGTGTGCGCATGTGTAGTATATATAACTGTATACATGTGTGAATAGAGAGGTGATAGACGGTTAATATAAAATGTGTACAATGATATAGTATAAGAATATTTATTGTATCATGTTTGTAGTTGCAAAAGTATGAAAGCAACATAAGTGGACAGAAATAATGGAAAATTTAAATAAATAAATTATCGTGCCTACATAACACAAGATCCTGTCTATAAGATCCTCTTACTTCTGTCCTTAACTTGTCAGAATTGAGGACTGGCAAAAATTAGTGAGAAATCACAGCACACACACATATCCACAAAATATTTCTTTTTTTTTTCTTTTTTTCTTTATTTCAGCACATTATGGGGGTACAGATGATTAGGTTACGTATGATGCCCTTACCCTCCCTACCCCCCAAGTCCGAGCTTCAAGTTTGTCCATTCCCCCAGAGGTGCTCATCGCA
This sequence comes from Propithecus coquereli, assembly GCF_000956105.1. Lineage (NCBI taxonomy): Eukaryota > Metazoa > Chordata > Mammalia > Primates > Indriidae > Propithecus > Propithecus coquereli. The sequence continues at coordinate 1,904,935 of NW_012137525.1, read as the reverse complement.
CTCATTTTCTGTGCATATACCCATCCCCTCTTCCCCCTCCCCCCTCCCCTTGCCGAACATCCAATACATGTTATTCTTATATGTGCACTTAGATGTTGATCAGCTAATACCAGTTTGATGGTGAGTACATGTGGTGCTTGTTTTTCCATTCTTGGGATACCTCGCTTAGTAGAATGTGTTCCAGC
>NW_012137525.1:1883439-1903742 GCF_000956105.1 Propithecus coquereli | reverse complement strand
TTTATGAAGAAGACCCCAAAGGCAATCACAGCAACAACCAAAATAAATAAATGGGATCTGATCAAATTAAAAAGCTTCTGCACGACCAAAGAAACGGTCACAAGAGCAAACAGGCAACCCACAGAATGGGAGAAAATTTTCGCGTGCTACAAATCCGACAGAGGGCTGATAACCACAAAATATTTCTTGATTATGCTTTTAAAGTGGTCCTCAAGCCATTTATTTTTAATGGTATAATCACTGATTGAAAATTGAGAGTCAAGATTTTTGGTACAATATAAAATTCAAAAACATTTCCTCCTAATCATGCATTTGTAAAGCCAACTTAAAAAACAATTATAATTGAGGGTCCTTCTGTATAAATAAAAGAAAAACAATGCTAAATATTTGCCATTTGGGGATTGACCTTTTTTCCTGCCTAAGTTTCTATCTTCCAAAATAACTTTTAAAAAATTTTTAAAACCCTCTGGCTTATTGTCACTAATGTGAGAATGAACTTTGGAAGTGCCAAAAAAATAACAAAAAAAGAATTATCTCGCATTTTAGCAATTGCCAGAAGTTAAATTTAATGAACTGAAAAGGAAGGTTTCTGCAACATTAGGGAGAGCAGTTAGGGAAAAAAAGTTCCTTGTGCTTACCAGATAATGAGCAAACCATTTGCAGCTCATCTGGACTTAGAAAAACATAAAACACCAACTCAACTCAGAAGCAGAGAGAACTGATAATTGTCTTTCTGATTACACATCCAGCCTCAATTTTTGAGGCTAATAACAGTATGTAGGAAAAAAACTCTCAAAAAGTGTACATCAAAGACCTCTAGGGGGGAAAAAAGGAACAAATGCTTATCTAATTGGATTATCACCATGTAGCTTCTGAAACACTATTAGAACTTGGCTGTGAAGAACAAGAGCAAGAAATACATCGGAAGGTTTTATCTTCCATCCAGAGTTAGAGGAAGTTGAAAAATACCAGGAACTTAATTATCAATGGTCAATCCAATCCAAGGGAAGGTGTAATGAGAATGTTATGTACCACGTGAAAAGACTTAGTTCTAACAGTCCCCAATTGCTTCACTAATATGATAACTGCTGGCAAACCATATTTATACTACAGTATAGAGGGAATTGCAGATAATGAAAGCCAAGTGTCTGACAAAACCACTTGATTAATGAGATGTCTCAAACCTTCTCTCAAACAGATTAAGAGATGCAGTGTAAATATTCACTGAATATAAGCAGCGACATGTGGTATGTGGCTCTCTACCCATTCATTCAGTAAAAATTATTGAGAGTATACTCTGTGCCAGACACCATTCTAGGCTTTGGAGGCATAGCAGAAAAGAAAAAAGACAAAAGAAGGAGAAAGACACAATAAAGAAAGAAGGAAGTACAATATGCTAGTTGGTGAAAAATGTCAGAGAGAAAAATAAAGTAGGGTACAAATAATAGAGAGAGCTAGAACATGGAAGAAGAGATCCCCCTGATATAGGAACACTGAGAAGAGATGTGAAGGAAGAGACAATTGAGAGAAACAGAGTTCCCAGGCAGTGAGAATAGGTGCAAAGCCTCTAAGGGGGAACATGATTTTCCCATTATAGAATTATAGAACAAATCCAATGTGGGTAAGAGAATTCTGCCTAAGAATAACAGTGGGTTGCTCAATGGGGAAACACCCCCTATTATCTCTGTAGATATTGTACAATATTATGATTTCTGTCCACTTATGTTGCTTCCATACTTTTGCAACTACAAATATGATACATTCATATAATGAATACTATGCTGATTTTTAATGTTATATTAATGAAGAATTTTTGACATGGAAAATGTTTATAATGTTTCCCGAAGAGAAGTGAGATACAAATATTGCTCATGGTAAAAAATATACTTGAGAGTGACCCAATACCGTAATGGAAAGTTGGAAAGAGAAGGCCTGGGTCCAAGTTTGTGTTCATCACTTATCATCTCTGTATCTGAGAACAAGTCACTGAGCCTCCTTATACTTTGTTTTTTCTTGTTTATAAGGAAAAGAGAATCATATACCATTTCTACCTTCTTTAAACAATTATAAATAAAATCAAATAAAATAACACGAATGCATTTAACATACTTTATAAATGCTATTATGATTGGCGTTATCTTCAGTTAAACATTTTTAGAGAGTTTTAGTATTATACCGTAGAGTTTGAACTTAAAGAGCTTTAAGCTAAAAATTATAAAAATCACTCTGGCAGCCATGCCACCAGTGGTTTGGAGACTAGTCAGAAGACTATTGCACTGGTCCAGGAGAGAGAAAATGAGAACTGATCAAATAAAGAAGTAGTGGAGGCCGGGCGCGGTGGCTCACACCTGTAATCCTAGCACTCTGGGAGGCCAAGGCGGGCGGATTGTTTGAGCTCAGGAGTTCGAGACCAGTCTGAGCAAGAGCGAGACCCTGTCTCTACTAAAAATAGAAAGAAATTAATTGGACAACTAAAAATATATAGAAAAAATTAGCCGGTCATGGTGGCGCATGCCTGTAGTCCCAGCTACTCGGGAGGCTGAGGCAGGAGGATCGCTTGAGCCCAGGAATTTGAGGTTGCTGTGAGCTAGGCTGATGCCACAGCACTCTAGCCCGGGCAACACAGTGAGACTCTGTCTCAAAAAAAAAAAAAAAAAAAAAAAAAAGAAGTAGTGGATGTGAGAAGAGCGTTTTGTCAAGAAATGTTAATGAATGTGAATTGGTAGCACACGATAACCATTTGGATGAAGAGATTGATGGAAAGTAATTCCCAGGTGCTGGATTACTTGCCATTTACTAAGATGGAGAATGTATAATAAAGATTGGGTTTCGGATCAATTAAGTTTCAGGTGACTCTAGGACATCCAAGTGGAGCTATGCAGGGAGGAGACTACACACTGGAGTTTAAACTCTACAGAGAAATTCAAAACTGTGGATTCAAACTTGTAAGTCACCAGCTGTCCACTGGATAAGGTCAGTCAGAGTGCTGTGTAGAGAGAGAACCCCGAGAAACAACAATATTTAATGCATGAAGAGAGATGAATCTGTGAAGGATAGCGTTTAAGCAAAAATGAAAGAGAACAAAGAGTGATAGAAAAGCCAAGAAAAAAGAAAAGACCTTGTCAAAATATTGTAGAGAAGGCAAAATGAGATCAAGATTAGAATGTATTGTATTTGGCATTAGGGTCATTGCTGACTTTTGTCAGAGCAGGGTCAGTGGAGTGGTGAGTGCAGAGGTTTGCGGAAGGGCAAATAGAGGTCAGGCAATGAAGACATTTTATAGATAGTTCTTTTAAGGGTATTGTCTAGTGGGACAGACAAATAAATGAAATACATGAGAGCAATAAAAATATAGGTGATATAGTATGGAAAGTAGAAGGAGACAGTTGCTATTAAAGGTAATATCTATTATTTGCTTTGAGTTTACTACACAAATTGAACTGAGGTTAGCATGCATCATTGTTTTATTTCCACAGCTCCTCAATAAGGTAATAGATCATCAATTTTAAAATGACAATGTTGAGACAGGTGACAAAGCAAGCATGTGAACACAGCCTCCAGGGCCTATCCTCTTAACCACTGGACTATGCCTCATTATAAGTTTTTTTTTTTTTTTTTTTTTTTGAGCATCATCTTGGCACTCAAAGGAAGAGCTCATTGGAACATTTGAAATTAGGGATGTTCAAAGGGTAAGGAAATAATGCAAATATTTCAAAATAAAAAAAAAAACTCCAAAGCCAAAACGCTTCTGGTCCCCAGCATTTTGGAAAAGGGATACTGAACCTGTACTAATGTTTGAATGTTTAAAGAAAGCCCCCAGGTTATCCGACAATTCCTTTTCAAAGGAAACATCCCCGATTCTATCACTGTTCTTCAGATAACTTTCACTTCTATTTAAACTTGTCATGGTGTACACAAGGATTCAAGATTCACAGATGTTTTACCATTCCAGTGAACCCACTGCAGACATTCTCCACTGAATCATTCTTTTGGGGATAAAATGCCCAAAATGGAAAATATCACACTAGATAAGGTTAAATTATTCTTATTCTGGACACCATGTACCACTAAAAACATGCCAAGATTATATGCACATTTTTTGGTACATAATGTCCTTTCCGATAACTAGAAATTCTAAGTTGTCACATTCTCATGAAGGAGAGTTATAAAATCTTTTTAATGTTATACAGAGTTCATTTTTTGATTAACATGCAATCATTTGCATTTATCTATTATGCAATTTTACTTTCATTTTGTGGTGTTTGACTTTTGAAAAATTTGGGGGACTTGCCTGTAATCAAATGTATTATTTGTCTCCAATCTTTGTGCCCTTTGTGGATTTAATAAGACCATTTCTGTCTTCATTCAATACATTCATAATATTAGAAAATAGAAAACAGATCCTGAATAACCCTCAGAGATTGTCCTTCATTTATTTATTCAATAAATATTTATCAAGAAAAAGCTTCTAGGGTATTGGTAATGTCTTATTTCATTATCTGACAGGTTAAATGAGAGGTTCACATTAGGATAACTCACAGAGCTAAATACTTATGATTTGTGCAACAGAACAGAGTCCAGAAATAAATCCATATACATTTAGTTTATGATAAAAGTATTCATTCAAATCAGTAAAGAAAAGATTAATTATTAATATGTACTAGTGTAGAGAGAAATGATAACCATCTGGGGTAAAAATAACCCTAAAAAGCTTTAGGGTTTATTTTTAAAATTTTATTTTAGTGTTTATGTTTCCTGTATCAGTTCATGGTTTCTAGTCTTTGAATAGCAAAAGATTTGCCTCTAATATTGCAAATTTGAAATATAGTTTTGCATTTTCTAATTTGAACAAGTACTTCAATGACATTGTCATTTGCTTATTTTTATTTTCCTTACTGACTCATTTATAAACACACATTTCCCCCTACTTTAAAAAAACTTGTCTAAAAAAGAAATGTTATAGTCAAATAAAGTATTTCCTAGCAGAAGTGTTAATTCAAAAATCTGGCTTTACAACCACATAGGATACATTTCTTTACTCATTAATTTATTGCAAGATATTTGTTGTTGGTCTAGTGTAATACATGTCAAGTTATTTGTTAGATTCTAGAGACAACAGTGATGAAAAATCATGATCCCTCTTTTAATGGGATGCAAGATCCATTGAGAACTTTGTCAAGAGAAAGATCACTTAAGACAGAGCAAAGGAATAGATTTCTGGTAAAATGTTGACATGATGTTAAAAATTAAAGAAAACTGATGAAATATTCATTTCTTATAGAAATTCGGAATATCAAAAGAGTTAAAAACAAAATTTGTTTCAGGTTCAAGCAGATAGTAGGGAAAACAATGAAGCAAAAAAGCACTATTTTATTAAGTTAGGTCAATTAAAATTGATATTTACCCAAAGTGAAGAAAACATCAAAACCTCTTCCATGTATTGATCATGTTACCTGTTATCACAACCTGAGAAAATAAAAGCAATTCTCTTTCTTTGGTTGTTTCCTAAGGACCCCGACCATGCCTTTCCTTCGGTCAGGACCACTCAGGAGGATGCTCACATGTACGCCACCAATACAAGAGCTAATGGAATAAGACTCCAACACCTCACCCCATCCCAGACACCCAAAGGAAGTCTATAAAAGAGAAGAATATCCTATTTTACACGTTAATTAGATCACTTTGTGGTTTTATGAGGTTGTTTCAGAGCCTCTGCTAAGTTTTGTGTAGCTATAAAACAACCTTAAAAGGCTTATGGCATGTCAAACCAAAGTGAGGAGACATGATGGGGCTAGGAGGGGCACAGTGAAAAGCATAAGCTGTCTGATGTTTGTCCTCCTGTTCAAAATATTAAAGAGGCACTTGCGCTAGTCTTGGGGAGACTCTTAAGAGAGTAGACTTAACGTGCCCATATACCTAGATGCCATCTTATGGAAACAGCTAGGAAGAGAAAGAGACTATCTTAGAGACTTAATTTCTTTTATCCAAGAAAAACCAAACAATGCTCAAGGATCTATTAAAATATTGGATCAGATTGTATTTTAAACCAGATAGTATAAAAAGTTTATATTTTTAGGAAGTGAGATGAGGTTTAAGAGAAATAAAAATAATGGAAATTTAAAATTTTTGTTACAATTTAAAAGTTTTAAACATGTTAAAATTTGTTATATCACCACACTGAAATAAAAGCTAATCTTCACTGAGCAGTTCGAGTGCTTCTATGTTTGTACATTAAAGTCCTAGTTTCCTGTAGGCTTTGATTGGCAGACTTAAAATTAAACCACAGTAGTCAATTGTAAAAAGCTTCCTTTTGTCAAATTTTCTTACAAAGATGTAACCACATTGCCTGGATTAAAGTTTTAGATCTGCCCCTTTCAGGCTGTGTGACCTTGGAGAAATTAATCTTGGCATTTCCATTCTCTTGTTTTAAAAATCTGGATAAAATTAATATCCTTTCTTTGGTAAAGATACTGCAAAGTCTTTATTACTACTGCTACATCCAGCTCTTTCAAATTGGGCAGACTGACTGCTTGATTATTAGAATATGGTAGAAGGTATTCTGTGCTTAAGAGACTGATAGCTTCCACTTTCTCCCTCTGAGAGCACTTGTTCTTGGAATCCAGCCACCATGTTATAAGGGCTCAAGTAGCTCCATGGAGCCACCATGCAGAAAAGAATGAAGCCCCAACCACAGACATTGGCTGAGCTCCCAGCCAATATCCAGCACCAATGAAACAGACAAGATGTATCTTAAAAGTTGACACCCACTTGTCATCACTTAGAGCAGAGATAAGCTGAACTCACCAAACTATGCCCACATCACAGGTTCTTGTGCCAAATAAATGATTGTTGTTTTAAGCCACAGAGTTGTACATGGTTTGTTACTGATCAATAGATAACCAAAATAAAATTTAGTTCCTAGAAACAAAACTTAAGGTGTTACAAAAACTAAAACATCTGGAATTGGCTTTGGCTCTAAGTAGCAGGTGGAAGCTGGACAGGCTTTTGGAAATTTGCTCATGAAAGCTGAAAGGACATTTCCTAACATGGGGCAATTGTGGAGCTTGGAAGTCACGTTAGGACAATAATTTACTGCCATGTTTTTGAAGCATGGAAGTTTTAAGTAAAAATAATTTAAGAGAGAGAAAAAGAGATCAATTAGACTAGAATATAATTAGCTGCTTTGGGTCTAATTTAAAGGGTTATAAAATGGGATCTATCAAGAAAGTCTTAAAGTTTTAGAGATTAATTAACACTGGAATAGAAGTGGCTGGGAAGATTTGCCAAATAACACTCAGTATATCACCCAGAGTTTTTCTCCACTGACAAGACAATAAAACATGTGCTTAAACAGCAGCAGGAAAGAGACAGGCTAAATTTAAAACATACTTGGCAATAGAGTTAAACTTGTAAGTTCTGAGGAGGTTGTATAAATCAGTCGTGGTTGCTCTGGGGGAAATTCTAACAAAATGCTCAGAGATGAACTAGTTGGCCTCAGTATTCATTTGTGGGCTTTCAGCTGCAAGTAACCCTGACTCGAACTGCTTAAGCAGTGAAGCCATGTATATGGGACACAGCAAGGAGACGAAAACTTGTCAGAACTGGTAGGATCCCTGGCTCACTTACATCATCAAGGATCCAGGTTCTTGGTACATTTTACACTCTTGGTACTGCTCACATCTTATTAGTAAGAACTTTTTCACATAACTACATCCAGCCACAAGGGAGACTGGTAAATAGTCTCTGGTTGACCAATTATGTCTCAGGATGAAGGAAAAAAATATGTATTTGGAGAGACAATTGGAATCTGGCACAAAGAGTGTATGGCAATTATACATAACACTGACTCAGCTCCTATTTGCTTTGCAAGTTATATGGGAGTAGTGCCATTCATGTTCACTGGAGACAAAAAACAAGAGGCAATTGAGATTTGCAGGTAAATCTTGTGCCCAAAAAGAATAGAATGCTGAAATTATCTTTTTAGAAAGCATGTTCAATAGAATGGAAACACAGGGCTAGTACTCAGCCAGAAATCCTTCATGTGGTAGTAGGTAAACCCATAAATGCCAACATGGCACATTTTCAGCCTAGTCATATAAAGGTAGTGTGCTCCTGCTCTGAGCTCTTGTGACCTAGAGTATTCTCCATTCCATGTGGGCCACACTAACCAAACTTTAGGTAGATTTTGTTGTATAGAACCAAAGAAGCAACAGGGAGCTATGTCCACTTTCTTTTTTTCCTAGTTATTTGAGTGTGTGGAGTAGAACCTGACAAATCACCTAAGCCAAGAGAAAATAGCCATTGTTGAAGCCAAGACCAGGCCTTTGGTGGTCTGGCCTCTCTCACTTGCACAGTGCTCTCCAGCCACTTCAGATGTCAGTGTCACCCATTCTCAGCTTGGAGCAAAATGACAGGAGGCATTCAATGAAATAGAAGAGGGAGGAAACCAGGTAATGTCCAATACCTCCAAGAAATCTTCGCAGCCCAGTTTCTGAGTTAGCTTTCTATCTTACAGCAACTACATAAAGCTTCTACTTTGCATTCCATCATCAAATAAAGCCTGTTTTTGATTATTTTATATTTTTGGATTATTTGTACTATCGTTACTTTCTAAATCGTTGGTTGAGTGAAAAATGCATGATGCAAGATATTATCCACATTCAGAAATTTTAGCCATGGAAATCCAATACCTATTTCCCAAAATAAATGGAAAATGTCATGCTCTGAATTTTTAACAGAAAAAATTGGGGCCATATAACCACTTATCTCACCTCAACCACCCTCAAAACAGCCATATCTAACACCTTCTAATTGTTAACTTCTGTGCCTGGTCCTTATCAAAAGCAATAAGATTGAGGGACCCCTGCAGATTATACATGCATTTACTACTATATCTTGGTGTGAGTCCCAGAAAACAAAGCTCTTTTACAACAAAGCATTTCATGCTGTCACACACACACACATACACACACATGCACACACGTATATACAGGCACACACATTTCCATAGATGTCTCATCTTTAGACAAACTGACAGCACCAAGTCTCTTTAAGACAATGGCAAACCCCTGAGAGTTTTAATACTGAATTGTGTGATAGATAATGTCAGACCACCCTAAGCAAATTAATTATTATACAATGCTGAACTTCAAATACCTAAATTCAGGGAAGTCAGGTGGCAGGGCAGCTGCGTTTTAAAACTCCAGGGAATATCATGTACATCACAGACTGAAATCATGCAGAGCAAACCCTGAACACCATATGAGGCAGCCCAGCGAGTTATTTTCTTGCTGCCTCTAAACTTACAGCTATATACAGCACAAGGATTTCCCATTGCTGCCTTGTGGATGACAACTTGCTAGTATAAAAAAGCAACTCCCTTTGACTTCCAAATTATGTCACTTTACATTTGATGCCCCAGTGAACATGCTTGAACTTCCACCCACCTGTCAGAAATTAACCACACTCACCGTGAACGCTGGCTACTTTGATATCCCCCAAGGTGCTGTCTCATGTGGTTTAGAAACAGGGCCCTCATATTCTTTAGCTCCAGCTTCTTCCTCATGCCACTTTGGTGCTTCCCCCTTGGCTGATCACCATTGTGAGTTGGGATTAAACAGTATAAATCTGGGGACAGCAAGTGTAACAGAGGGAATGGACCGAAAAGGGACAAAATGTATTACACACTGTCGCTTTAAAATCTCCCTCACTCCTTTTGGGAATTAAAAGCTGCATCCCTGCCTCATGCCAGTGGTCGGGAGGGGCAGGGGAGTGTCCTTTGTTCTTTGTACCACAAGAGATGGCTCAACAGAACTGTCCGGTAGAAGTCAGGAGATTGTCGTCTCCAGAGATAGGATCAATCAGAACCATCGACTGTAGTTAAAACAATACCCTAAAGCTGAAAATTTTCCCTTTAAAAGCTGTGTATTTCTGCTCATAGTTAGGAAAATTGGTACTCTAAGACAAGAGTCTGCCATTTGCCTAATTTGCTGACAAATTAACAAACTTGCCTTCCTTCTTCTCACACCACTTGCCCTCGTTCTTCTGATGCAGCCTCTGGGGCAAGCACCAAACTTTTGGTAACACGAGTACCTCTGAACTGCCTACCATGCATTTCTCCCCTGAGGAGATATAAGACCAGGTAAATGTCATGTAATCATATCCACTCAGACTCCCTTCTGCCTCTGTCTCCTGGTTGAAAGGACTGAAAAAGAAATAAATGGTCTGTGTAATTTCACATCCAGAAACTCAAGAAAGAATACAATTTGATTTTCTAATTGGGATGTTGGTGTCTAGGTAGCATCCTCAGGGTTCCTTGTCACAGTCCCCCTTCCTAGCTCGCTGCTCACCAGGACAACTTGGAGCATTTCCACTCAGACTCTTGACAGTTGTGAATGTTACTTTCCTCATTCCCCAAACTCACCTAGTGCAAAGCCTGCTTATGGAGCCTTCATTCTCTGAGCAACTGGGGAAGCACATACCCCTTTCATGGGAACCCCAACAAGATAATCACATTGTATTTGACATCAGAGTATTTGCCAGTTATGGGAGGATTGCAGACAATTTTAACTTTCGTATTTATTTCTTTCTATGTCCTGGAATGTTTACAGAGAGTAAATATTATTTTTATAACTTGAAAATATAATTTTCTTTTAAAAATAAATTCACTTCTGAGTTAATGTTTGCTCGTGGGGGTGCTACTGTTCTCCAACAAAAAATGTTAAAAAGATTCATTTCAATTATATAAAAATTTAACCTTAGCCAATAATTAAGACATCACAAATCTATACAAAACAATGTAATGCAAGATAATGTTGTTTTTAATCCAACAAAATAGACATTCCTTTGCTTGACTAAGAAAAAAAAAAAAACACTAAAATAAATTACCCACTCTTTTAGTTTCCTCATACTGCTGAAGGAAATTAGATATATTTTACCCCAAAATATATTTCTTTGACACATATTGAGATGGCTGCCATACCTCTCACAGACAGAAGTAACACTGAAAAGCTGTCTTTTGTAGGAGGAAATTTACGCCTGTAGAGAATGCAACCAGGTCTATCCTCCCCAGATATTGAAAAGATCAACTGAGAGTCTGACACCTTTTAAGATCTGTAAAGAAACATTTACCATCTATTCTCTTCGAGGCCTGCTAACTTTAAGGTTCATTTACATAACAAGACCACCTTTGCTGCCTACTCAAGTCTCTCCCTCTCCCTCTCCTAAAACCTGTTGTTCTGCTTTCAAGCTCTCATTTTTTCAAAACCTCTGTACCTCTTAGAAGACTGGAATGTTCATTTTCTGAGAGTTTCTGTGTATACATGTTAAAATAAATTTGTATAGCTTTTCTCTTAGTAATCTGCTTTATTGAATTGATTTTTCAGTGAACTTTCTGAGAAGGGAAAGATGAAAGGAAAGAAGGTTTTATATAAAACTTTCCCTTCACCCTTTTTCCCTTCACCCCTATACTGCTATAACAAATTATCACAAATTTAATGGCTTAAAACAACACAAACTTATTCTCTCATAGTATGGAGATCAGAAGTCTACAATCAAGGTATCAGCAGGGCTGAATTCCTTCTGTAGGACTCAGGGCAGAATCTGTTTCCTTGCCTCCTTCAACTTCTAGAGGCTGTCAGCATCCCTTCCTTGGCTCATTCTATGGCCCCATCCTTTCATCATTACAACATCTTGTTTCCATTGTCACATCTCCTACTATTAACTTGAATTTTCATGCTTCCCTTTGTGATCATATTGGGACAACTCTGAAAATTCAGGACAAACTCGCCATCTTAAGATTCTTAACTAAATCACACCTGCAAAACCCCTTTTACCATGGAAGGTAGTATCTTCAGTGGTTGCAGGGATTAGGACAGAAATCTCCTTGGGGGAGGGACATATTCAGCCTAACACAGTCACCTATATTTAAACTATGCTCTTAGTAAGTAGCTACTCAGATATTAACAATATGTCTACAAATTCCAAAATGGAAAATTCTACAGTAATTTTTTATTTTTAAAGGATTATAAATCTCTTGATTTTTTATATCTTGAATTTTTAAAAAATAGCAAGATAATCTCAGATTGAAAGCCAGTTTAACTCTAAGTCTTTTCACATGTAGACATATTCAGAATAGTTGTAAATATTTTTATGATCTTTTTTTTAGAAATGTAACAACTCCTAATTACGCTTTTATAGGAATATTTAATCCAGAGATTCTATAATGTCTTCAGTGAATTTTTGGACCTGCTCTTTTCCTAGAAGGAAAAGATGAAAGAAAAATGAGAAAAGAAAGAGAAGAAAAGAAAAGACAAAACGGTTTGAGAGATGCAAAACACTAAAGTCTGAGTGAGAGTTCTGGTTTTGTCTGTTGTCAACAGAAAAGAACCCAAACTCTGTAAAATAATTTAAAGAGATTTATTCTGAGGCAAATATGTGTGACCATGGCCCGAGAGCCACACCCAAGAACCCTTGAGCAAGTGGTCTGGCAATGGTTGGGTTACAGTTCGGTTTTACACATTTCGAGGACACAGGAATTACATGTAAAGTCATAAATCAATACATGGAAGGTTTGGCCTGAAAAGGCAGGATATCTCAAAGTGGGGAATTACAAGTTACAGGTTATAGGTAAGTTTAAAGATTCTTTGATTTGTAATGGGTTAAAGAAATGAAGCTTTGTCTAAAGGCTTGGAATGTTTTAAGTTAAGATAAGGAAGTTTGTTAATCAGAGACAAGCCACCTGACATATATTCAGACACAAGTGATGTGGTCAGTAAATTGATGTCCTATGGATGTGGTTTAAGCTTGTCTTAGATAGCCTTAGACCTACCTGTAAATGAGTTACAAAGGATATCTCTAAGAAGGGAAGTCCATGATAAGGCATGTCTGACCTCCTTTCTCATGGCCAGTAACTCAGCTTTAGGGTATTTCTGGGGCCCCTTTGTCGAAGAGGGGGTTTATTCATTTGGCTGGGAGGGCTTAAGATTTTATTTTAGTTCACACACTTATTATCTATATGTCTTTAAGCAAGCCACCTCACCATATCCTCCTATGTAAAACTGAGAGTATTACTTCCTGCCTTGCCTACCTTACAGCTTGGGGTGAGTGTCAAACGAGACAGTTATAGACACAGGTTATTACTGTCATCCTGCAGAGTAAGGCATTTAAACTGCTCATCTCCTGCTTGTAATTAGTATCACAAGGAGAAACACTTCAGATTGGTGTTCATTGAGCTATTTCCCTGGAATTCAGAGCATGGTGCTTGAATCCAAAATTTCTTCTGCCTTCACATAAAGCTTCCTAAAGGGAAAAAAAAGATAATTTTAAAAGCAAAAAGTGTCCTTTAAGAACCAAAAATGTTTGTGCCATCTACAGACTTGATAATGACTTATTTAGTGAGTAGAACTCAATGAATTTGTCGGCAAAATTGGCATACTATAGCTTTATTTCTCCACCTATGAAAACTTTTGTAAGCTTTCACAGAATAACAGACAAACACAATAAAAGAAAAAAAGTGTATTTTACATCGGTATGGCCTGAAATGTATAATTTGAGTCCCCTCTTGTTCCTTGGGATAAAACCACTGCATTGTAAAACATCCAGCAATATGATATGATAGAATCAATTGGTTTAAACAAACTTAATCCTCTCTTAGTTGCCTGAGTTTCCACAAATTACGCTTTTGCACATAAAACATTAAGAGACTCTTTTAACAAATTGTAACATCATAATTGGCATTACTTTTCCCTAAACATTGTGTATGGCCGTGCTCCAAATGCTAAACCTTTAAGGGCTGGATGATTCAGCATTTCAAGATTGTCTCAGAGTGAGGCTGGTAGTCAACTATAAGAACCAACAGATAGTTTTGTCTACCTTAAAGAAAGCTTGTTTCAACCTCATTTATTATTACTGAGAGCTGTCACATTTCTCTTTGACAAGATTGTTTGCATATAGGTTTCTCAAGAGAGAAAGCCATGGGATTAATTTACCTCCGCTATGGTGATTGACTACGGAGCAGCTGTCAGGCAACTGAAGTGTCTCCAATCTCCATCACAAATTACTCTAAATGGTTTTGAAGATAAACTTGCCAAGCCTGTGATGCCTAGCAGCTCTGACAGGAAATTGTGCAATTGACTTAAATAAAAAACAAGAGGATCCATTTGGGGTCTTCATAATAAAACCGCCATGGTACCTTTGTTTGCAGATGCTCGAGAAGCTGCAGATATATCATGTACATCTAGAAAATAAGAAGTCTATTCTATGGAATTCATGATTTAGCAAAATAAAGCTGAGCTTGTCTAACAACAGACTGCAAAGCAAGGTTACAAGAAGATTTCATAAAATGTTAAGAAAAAAATTAATCACATAATGTTGTTGTGAATTCTTTGTTTCTGTCAATTTTTTAAATATAGATGAGTCCCAAAGGAGAATAATGCATTTCTCTCCTCCACTTTTTTAGAGAGGTGAATTGTAGCCTTGAGGTACAGAAACAAGATTGTTAACTTTGGTGGGCAATAGAATTGCCTGGATCATAGGGATTTTGTGAAATAATTATTTTGAAGTAAGAACAAAAGGTGTAAGAAAAACACCCATGAGATAAATCAGCTTACGTTGTTTTTGGCTTTTAATTTTTAATTTATATAGCTGTGGGGGTTTCCTAAGAGTGACTTTTCATTGCTGATTAGAAAGGGGTCTTGGTTATCTTGTCTGCTATGAGTGACAGTGCAAATGAAGAGTAAGAGTACCCCGAATAACCAGGAGGGAAGGTGAGACAGAATGTGAATTAAAAATAAAACTCTAAACCCTCTACTAACTGAACAGACCCCTCTGGGCCAAGGGGATCCCAGAAACACCTTAAAACTGAGTTCCCAGCCATGACAAGATAGGGGAGAGAAAGCACAATTACAAATGTGCATGATTTTTCTTTTTCATAAATATTCATGAGTCCTGTAGCTTGTTGAATATATATATATATGACCATCCTTTTCAGTATAAAATCTTTTTCCTTTTGTCTTTCTTTTTTTTTTTTTTTTTTTTTTTGAGACAGTCTCTTGTTATGTTACCTGGGGTTAGAATGCCGTGGCATCAGCCTAGCTCACAGCAACCTCAAACACCTGAGCTCAAGCTATCCTCCTGCCTCAGCCTCCTGAGTGGCTGGGACTACAGGTCTGTGCCACCACCGCTGGCTAATTTTTTTCAGTTTTTAGTTGTCCAGCTAATTTCTTTCTATTTTTAGTAGAGACAGGGTCTTGCTCTTGCTCAGGCTGGTCTCGAACTCCTCACCTAAAGTGATCCTCCCACCTCAGCCTCCCAGAGTGCCAGGATTACAGGTGTGAACCACCATGCTTGGCCCTTGTCTGTCCTTTGAAGCACATGTGCCTGGCTTGGCTCTGCTTTCCAGCCTGTTGGAATGGCCACCTAACAGGCTGCTACCCTTTATGAGAAATAAAGCTCTCTTTTTTCCAAAGTATAAACCTTATTAATTTTTTCATTTGTTTGTTTTTTTAGTTAACAAGAAGTAACCCAGGCCCTTTGTGCACAGAGAGCACTTTAAATGCTACCAGAGAGCCAAAATGATTCCTTGTCAAAGCAGCTATCAGAAGGATCCTATAAGGAGAGAACATTGGCAAAAAAGGATATTGATTATTGTAATAGTTATTGAGTATTATTCTCTATCAAGCACTGCTGTAGGTGCTGGAGATATAATGAATATGATGTGTTTTCTCCTCTCAAAGAGCTCCCAGTACAGTAGGGAAAGAATTAAAATAATCGAGCATATCAAAACTCTTGGAATTCAGCTAAAGCAGAGCTTAGAGAACACTTTATAGTTTAAATACTAATACTAGGAAACAAAAAAAGGATTGAAAACAATGATCTCAGCTACAACCACAAGAAGCTAAAAATATTAAAGAGTAAACTAAATCCCAAATAATTAAAAAAAAGAATAGAGCAGGTATCCATAATAGAAAATAAACAATAAGTCAACATAAACAAAAGCAAATTATTTTAAAACATCAGTAACATTAATTAAAGCCTAGTCAGAATGATCAAAATTTTTTTAAGAAAAGGAGAATATAAATTACTCATGTCAGAAGGAAAGAGGAAACTTCAGCACAGAGCTTCTAGATATTAAAAGCATTATCAGGGCACTATTATGAACAACATTATGCCAATAAATTCAACAACTTAGATAAAATGAATAAATTCCTTGAAGGACAAATATTATCAAAACTGACAGAAGAAGAAGCAGAAAATCTAAATGTCCCCTGTATATATTAAAGAAATTGACAATAATTATAAACATTCCCACAAAGAAAATTGCAGGATCAGATGGCTTCACTGGTAAAGTCTATTAAATATTTAAGGAAGAAATAATACAAATCTTACCCTACCTCTTTCAGAAAATATGTGAGAATAA
The DNA here is from genome assembly GCF_000956105.1 of Propithecus coquereli. Classification (NCBI taxonomy): domain Eukaryota; kingdom Metazoa; phylum Chordata; class Mammalia; order Primates; family Indriidae; genus Propithecus; species Propithecus coquereli. Next base: position 1,887,325 of record NW_012137525.1, on the reverse strand, counting down.
GATGCATTAAACTAATTTTTACCAGGCCAGCCTAAACTAACATAAAAATCTGACAATAACATTAAAAGTAAAGATAGTTGAAGATTGGTGTCAGTATCTTTCATTGATATAGATATAAACCTCCTTTTAAAATATTTGAAAGTCAAACCCAGAAATACATGAAAAGGATAATATACCATGGAAAAATCAGGGTTATACAATGAATGTGAAATGTCAAGCAATATCGGTTAATCAATATTGGTTGATTAATCAATGCAATTCACCATACTAACAGAATAAAGAAAAAAATTTACATAATCATCTCAACAGATACAGAAAAAGCCTTAAACCAAATTGAAAACCTGTTCGTGATAAAAACTATCATTAAACAAAGAATACAAAGAAACCTCCTCAAACTAAGGGAAGCTATGAAAAATCTACACTTAAAACATCTTACTTAATGGAGAAGAGTTTCCTCCTAAGATAAGGTACAAAGCAAGGATCAATCATTACTTCTTTTAAAGATTATATTGGACGTCCTAGACATTGCAGTAAAAATACACACACACACACACACACACACACACACACACACACACACACAGAGATCAGAAAAGAAGAAGTAAAACAGTCTCTATTTCAAATGATAAGATTGTTTAATTTGAAATTTGCAAGGAATCTAGATAAACTACAAGAATAATAGATAAATTAACAAGGTCATAAGATACAAGATCAATTATAAAATTTAATTGTGTTTCTACATATAAGCAACAAACAAAAAAATTAAACATGGAAACTGTATCATTGATAATAGCATCAAAAAATAAAACATTTAGGGATAAATTTAATGAAAGAAATATAAGATCTCTGCACTGAAAACTGCAAAATATCACTGAAAGAAACCTTAAAAGATCAAAATATATGGACAGATGTGCATATTTATGGATTGGAAAAATCAATATTACTTATTAAGATGTCAATTTTTTCCAAATTGATTTATAAAGTCAATTTAATATCAAGTAAAATCCCAGCAGGCTTTTCTGAAAAAGCTGACAAGTCGATTGTAAAATTTATATGAAAATGCAAAGAACCTAGAATCATCAAAACAATACTGAAAAATAAAATTTCAAAAACTCACACTACTTGATTCCAAGACTTACTATAAAAATTTGTATGCAAACAATATTATCACCTGAAATAGTTTTACTTCTTTTCTGATATTTATGTGACAAAATTTATATTTCCAGTATATATCTATATATCTATCTGTGTATATATATATACACATGTCACTTATAATTAAATATAAAAAAGAGAACAGCCCAATTAAAATTAAATGGACAAAAGACAGGGATAAATCTTCATAAAGGAAGATGTCAAAATACCAATAAGAACTTGAAAAGGTGTTCAACGGAACAAAATACAAAAACGCAAATTAAAATCACAATGAAATCCCATTACAGGCTCACTAAAAAACTAGAATTATCAAAAAGATTAACATCTCCAAATATTGTCGAGAGTGAGAGCAACTGGAACTCTCACATAATGCTGGTGAGGTTGTAAAATAGTTCACCAACTTTAGAAACTATTGGCAATTTCTTACGTTACAAATATATCTACTCTGTGACCCAGAAATTCTTCTACTAGGTTTATTCCAGAAAGAAAAAAAATACACGTTCACAAATAGAATTGTACAAGAATGTTCACAGTAAATTTACTCACAGTTACCAAATCTGAAAACAACTCAAATGTCCACCAATAGGGGAATAGATAAACAAACACTGGTATATTTGCACAATGGAATACTACTCAGAGATTTTAAAAAGAAAACAGTCTGCTAATACATGCACTAACACGGACAAATCTCAAAAACATTGTTCTAAGTAAAAGAATCCAGAAACAAAAGAATTCATACAGTGCGATTCCATTTATATAAAATACTAAAACAGGAAAAACTGAATTATAATCATAGAAATCAAAATTGCCTCTCTGGGGTTTTGGGGCAGGGATTACTTGGGAAGGTGCATAAGGGAATTTTCTAGAATACTGGAAATGTACTCTATGTTGATAGGCAAGTGGGTTCCATGGAAACATATATAGTATTATATTTGCTAAACCTGATTTAACTGTACACTTAGATTTGTGAATTACCCTGTATGTAAATTTTATATCAATTATAAAAAGTTTTAAGCAAAATAGGAAAATGTTAACATTTGTTAAATATAAGTGATGGGCACATAAGTGTCTGCTTATTATTCTCTATTTTCCTGCATTCTTGAAATAATACATAACTTTGAAAATTAGAGAAACTAATGAGTTTTCAACAAGAATTCTGAAAACTAGTTTTGTAGGACCTCCTGTTAGCTTTGAGAAGGCACAAGAGAACATTGGATGCCTGAAGGTTGGCAGGGGTTAAAGTAAAGACGGGGATGAAAGCTTGGAAAAAAATAGACTTTACTATTTTACTTGTTTACAAGGGACAGGGAACTTTTATTCACAGTTTCAAATCTTTTATGATGAGAATAGACATTAATCTCAAACTGTAGTAAATATACATCTTCCTTAAGGTTTTCTAAATCTCACAGTCAATAGTTGCAGTGTAAATTAAACCTATAAATAAGTCATTTGCTCAATATCAACTGAAAGAAAAAGGAGAGTCTCATAGAGGAATGCAGTTCTAAATGCTATATTAATAGTTCTCCTCAAATAAATACTGATTTTAAGAACAGCAAAATGTGAACATGGTTCAGCATAAATCACAACTGTCCCTACAGACATGTTCTTGAAATGTTATACTGCTCTATTTCAGTTACCTATCACGTTTATGAGCAAGGGTTGAAGAAAAATGCGATGCCATAGTTTAGTAATTGCTGAGCAGGGTGTGAGTGGGATAAATATTTAAATGGTCAAAACATCAGCTATTCTGATCCTTAAATTTCCTTGGGATTCCATGTTTGAGTGATGGAGCCTGACCCAAGATCCCACCAAGGAGGCAAGCATTTCTGTGTTGTCAGTATCAGATGTTGAATTCCCAGCCTTCACTCATGTCTTCCTCTCTCCTGACACTGAACAGAAGATGTAAAATAGATGTATGGTTTAAGATGGTATCTAGCAAGGAATTTATGACCCAGTGTCTCCCAATGTCCCATTAAAATTCTAACTTAAAAGAAAAAGGAAAAATCTCATAACAAGATTAAAAATTAATGGATAGGACTTTTCCACAATTGGAAAGAAATTTTCACTAATTATGATCTATGGAAAATGCTGCTTCCTTTCCTCAAAACACTAAGAAAAAAAAAAAAAAACATTAGAAAATGGTTTAATAAAAGAACCAAAAGAAAATGATTTTCATTTCTAAAGGATATCTTCAAAAGGTACAAAAAGCTATGGCCTTTAGGAAATGGAAACAGAAAAGCATAAACAAAAAACAGAGATGAAGATGGAAAATGAAAGGAACATTTCTGAACATAAAAGCTGAAAATGGAGTGTAAAGGAAAAGATTGGTGTATTTTAATACCTCAAAAAAGTTAAAGCTTCACAAACCAAATAAAACACAAACAACAAGCTGGGAAAATAATTGGCAGTGTATGTGATAAGAATGATTAATAGGTTAATAAATAGCTCTAATAATCAACAAGAAAAAATACCATGAGAAAAAAAACCAAAAAAGTACAAATAATTATATATGAAATGCAATTTCTGGTAAACGTAAAAGAATTGTCTGTTTAATAATCAAAGAAATGCAAATTATTATTCAATGAGATATTCTTTATACCTTTATTTAATCAAATGAAAATAAAAATGTTGGCAAGAATGAGATGAAAGGGATCCTCTCATAATATGCTAGTCTGGATAAAAATTATTATAACATTATAAGAGGTAACTTTGGCATTTAAATAAAAAGCCT
>NW_012137525.1:1831960-1882974 GCF_000956105.1 Propithecus coquereli | reverse complement strand
ATTCATCTATACAGAAAAATACAAGTGAATAATATATATATAACCATCTGGTACTGTATTATACCATAATAACACCTATGTTCCCTTTGTCCTTCAAAAAGCATCTATCACAGCTAAAATACTCCACATAATACAATTAACGAGGAGGTTAATGACATATTTTTGAAATTTTCTTTTTCACAGAATGGCTATGTGATCTTTGATGGTTCCCAGGAAAGACTCCTGCTCTTAATTTTGGCCTTTCTTCTAAAATCATTTCTTCCATTAGTTTTACCATCTCAATTTTCACAGCAAATGTAACAGAGCTCTAACTCTTCAGAAGCTCTGCAAAACTTAATAAAACAGAAAACATAGTTATATATTCAGTAACCATTGTAGATAATTAAATGCAATTTTCAGTTTCACTATACAAATTTGGTAAATTAGAGTCCAGGCATCGCTTTGAACTCTGATGAAAGAAGTAATTTCTATTCCAAGTAACTCTGTGCCGATTTAGACTTGAGAAGCTATCACTGTAAGAAGTTGTCTTGACTGATTTAGTCCACCAGATGGCAGACTTGGAATGCTACATACAACAAAACTGAGTCATTTCTGAACACTAATCAAAAGACTAAGACAAAATAAGGCCATAAGAAGGTAAAATGAGATTTAAAATGCTAAAGTAAGGAAACATAAACAAGAAAAGAGGAAATATTTAGGATTTACAGATGAGACTTACAATAGAAAATAAAAAATGATGAGGCTCTTCTATCAAGTGTGCATTTTCATTTGTATAGCTCACTCCCTTCCATACTTGACTTTCTTTAATCAGGTCCTCATTGAACCAGTCCTTGTCAGAGAATGCACCGGATTCAATGTGGCCTTGTGATGATCATCTCCTCTGGTTTCCACATCATCTTCACTTGGTGTTGGCTCACATGCCCGGCAAGAATGGGACTTGATTAAATTAAAAAGCTTCTGCATAGCCACGAAAAAGCTCAACAGAGCAAACAGACAACCTACAGAATGGGAGAAAATACTCACATGCTACACATCTGATAAAAGTATAATATCCAGAATCTACAAAGAAGTCAAGCAAATCAGCAAGAAAAAAAATCAAACAACCCCATTAAAAAGCGGGCAAAAAACATGAACAGAAGCTTTTCAAAAGAAGATAAACTAATGGCCAATAAACATGAAAAAATGCTCAATTTCACTAATCATCAGAGAAATGTAAATCAAAAAATATGAGATATCACCTAACTCCGGTGAGAATGGCTTTTATCAAGAAGTCCCAAAACAACAGATGCTGGCATGGATGTGAAGAGAAAGAAACACTTATACCCTGTTGGTGAGACTGCAGACTATTGTAACCTTTATGGAAATGTAGACCTACCATTTGATCCAGCAATCCCGCTACTGGATATTTACCCAAATGAAAAAAAGTCATTTTATCAAAAAGACACTTGCACTAGAATGTTTATTGCAGCACAATTCACAATCACAAAGATGTGGAATCAACCCAAGTGCCCATCAATTCATGCGTGAATTAATAAAAAGTGGTATATGTATACTATGGAGTTCTACCCAGCCATAAAAAAAATGAATTAATACTTTAACCTAATCATCTGTACCCCCATAATATGTTGAAATAAAAAAAAATAAAATAAATAAAATAAAATAAAAAAATAAAAAAATACCTTTTGCAACAATCAGGATGGAAATGGAGTCCATCCTCCTAACTGAAGTGCTGCAAGAATGGAAAAACAAACACATGTACTCACCATTAAATTGGAACTAAGCAATCAGCACTCATGTGCACAGATGGAAGTAAAACTCAACAGAAATCATGCAGGTGGGAGGGAGGAAGAGGGGATGGGTGAAATCGTACCTAATGGGCACAATGTACACTCTCTGGGTGATGGGCACACTTAAAACTCTGATACAAGCAGTACAAAAGCAATTCATGTAACCAAAACATTTGTACCCCTATAATATTCTGAAATAATAAAAAATAAATAAATTTTTAAAAATAAATTTTAAAAATGGGTGGAACTGCTTTTCTTGTTTGAAATGAAAGAGAAAGGGAAGATAAATAAAGACACCAATTTGCAATTCAAGATGGCAGACTGATCATGTTCCTTCTTCACTCCTCTGCCTCCCAAGACACCACTTTAATTTATGCTATTTGAATGGCTCACCCTTTTATACCAAAGAAAACTACTGTGGATTAAAATTAGGACCTCAGCAGTTGAGATCATGTCACCAATTCCTTTCAGCTGCAGTAAAAGCTAGAAGCAAAGTGTAGCCCTGTAAAACCTTAAAATTAAGAAAGACTTTTTCCCCAGACTAGAGAGGACAAGCATCAGTACCACACGCCTGCTGTCAGCCCATGGGATTGTCAGGTGGCTGCTTACGTGGCTTTCTGTGCTTTTCCTCTTTGGATCCTTACTCTTTTCAGTGCTGGTTTTGGCATGGAATTAAGTCTCCAGTTATTTCAGGAATGCCACAGATGAACTCAGCAGCACTAAACCACCTGAGCACCCAAGGACAAAGGACTATCACTGAGTCTCTGATAATCGGTCCTTGTCCTTTCACTAAAATCAACACTAACTGAGACTGGATTGCAGGTGCCAAAACTCAGTAGAAATCACCTAGTGGCATTCATTTACTGGTCAAGAAGGATAGTGGCTTTTTATTTTATTCTTACAAAACACTGTTAATTCTTTAGTCTGCCCTTTCTAGAATTCATCTGGTACAATTGGTCTATAATTCTTATTAGTAAGCCAGGGAGATTCCACCAATATAGAAAGAGAATGGTGCTAGGAGACTTATCAAGTCTCATCATGAATGTCAGACTGAATTTCAGGACATGAGTTCTTGATTTTAGCAAATAGCCAATCAGAATGATCAAAATTTAAATAAGGCTCTGCTGCCAAAATGCTTTAAAAAATCGAATAGCCCATCATTACCAATAATGTGGACTGGAATAATATAAACATTATTGCCTAGGCTATCACAAAAATTCAGTGACTATATATTTTTGCCTAACTAAACATTTTTATTCATTTTAAAGGAAAGTAAACATTTTCTTTATCATCCAAATTTTCCTTCTATATTGCACTAAATGTGTACCTGAAAATTTCCTCTTCGAGAATCTTTATGTATCATGTTTTTAAATTCACTATACAGTAAATCCACTGTAAAATAAATAAGTGAAATAACGGCTTATGTACTTAGAGGTGCCCATAGCAGATGTTGGGATAATATCAATGGAATGAATGAAAATATTGAATTAAAAAGTTTGATATAGAAAATACAAGATAATATGTATGTTTTTTCCTTAGGTACAAGGAGGGTCTTCTTAAAGGATGTTGAGGAAAATAGTAATTATTTTAACAATATCAACATTTAAGACTTTGCAAAGGGCAAAATTTTTAAAAGTGTTGCAAAAGGCATCAAAATGAAATTAAAATATAAGTAACAGATAAAGTGAAAGTATTTTCATTATACACAAAAGACAAAGGATCAGAATCTAGAATATATATAAAGAATACAAATTACCCAACCAAAAATGGGCAAATATTAATAATATATACAGCAACTCCCAGGTAAGGGGAGACATATAAATGTGTCCCCACCTCGTCTGTGAGTGAGCGGGAAAGTCAATGTGCTGAGGGTTGAGGTGACAGTTCAGGGGAGGTTGGGGAGGGATAAATAAAAAGATAATGTTATTATTATATTTCATTTTTCTTACCTCTCTTCAGCTGTTGATACCAATTTTTTTCCTTAGCTTTTAGTTGCTTACCACTAGTCCAATTTTTGTACACAATTACTTTTTATTAAAATAAAACCCTGAAATATCCAGATTTCTCCAGTTTATATAATCAAAAAAGCTGTTATATGACCACAAAAACTCTATTCACAATATCATCTCAAAGACACGGAAGCCAGGTAGAGGAAGAGGAAGTGGTTGAAGGAAAGGAACGGACACTCTTTCAGGAAAAAAATGTATCAAAGATTTTTTTCAAAGAACAATAGTCATGTCTAGCCTTTAGGTGTAGATTTGACGCTGCATGAAGAGGACAGGTAAAAAGGATTACGACAGTGTGTGGATGCCACCAAAATTTTCACATATTGTTCTGAGAGCTTGATAAAGTGGACCACTTAAAACCAGGTCTTGCCTAGGAAAATAAAAAGCAACTCAACCCAGGCTGCACATGTCAGCACTACAGGTTTCCACAAGAGAGCAGCATGTCTTCAGTTTTGAAAAGTGCATCGGTGGGTGGGTTTTTGCTTCCAGTCTCCATTTGAGATTCCTTTTTTTCCCTTTCATGCCAATGTCTGCTAAACACAAATATGTTTGGTTTCATCTGGGAACACGGATGTGGACATAATGCCTTCCTCCTCTGTGCAGGCACAGGTGAGATTTCATTGGACACAGGCTCACCGTGTGCACGAACATAGACCTAACATGGCATAAAGGAACATGTAAAATGACAATAAAGACAGTTGAGAGCTGTTTGGGATTAATGTAACCTCATTCTACACAAACTGGTAGAATTTTCCTTTTTCATAAGCATTGTTTACCTTCAGAAAATCTATCTTCCTTTCTTAGCTAAGTATATATTCACCAAAATCTTATAGCAACATGCACTACTTATGTAAAAATATGACAGATGGATATATAGTTTTTATACAATTTCTTTGGGAACTTAATTCCAAATCAAATAGCACAGTACAATGTTTTATTCTTTACTAAGTACCCAAAAGGTGCGAGGTTCTTTAGTTCATATGGAAAATAAAGTTGAATGGAGGGTATTAATAATATAAGAACTCGGTTTTTATTAATTCTTAATTTTAATATGCCTAAAGAAAAATACAATGTTGCAGTGGATATATTTTCCAAATTGATGGAAATTGTTCTAATTTCAATCCTTATTGATTACATAGACTATGTGGGCATTTTGGAATATAAGTGTGACTTAATGAAACATCAAACAACCTACAACTAAAATCCTCTGGTTTATTTTACTCTCATCAACTATGAAAAAGATTTGTTTTGCTGGGGTTTGCTTTTGTTTTAAATTCCCTGAAGTTTGGGTTGTTTTCCCAGAGTGAATTATTTACAAATACATATCACCCTCAAAATAGAAAATTTCCCTTCTAACTATTGGCATCCACTAAACGATAATAACCTAAGAATTCAGCTGTGCAGAAAAGCAATCTAAAGGGTCCAGGAATGAATTACTTGTTCCAAAGATAATTCTGTCTCTGCACAAAAGAAACAGGGGAGGGCTGCATTGTTCTTTTGATAACAAATAATAGAGACCTTCTCTTATTTTCTCCTTTGCCTGCTCCAGGAATGAAGATGGAAATTTAACGCAAAGCACCCTGGTCCTTGCTCATTATGATTCCGTAAAGTCCTGCCACTTAGGAAATGTGTCTCAATTTCCGTGGAGATGAAGCAGGAAGGTCAGACTGTGCTTTAATCAAGGTATCTCCCTGCTGGGGTAGGAAGGCTTCCCTCCTCTCATATATGTGGCTTTAATTTGGCTGCTTTTTTTCAAGGTGCCTGAAGCCATGTCGGGGCTTGGCCATGGCTGCTGTTCACTTAAGCCCCCAAGCCGCACAAGTACACTGATATTGTCATTGACAATTTACCCTTGAAGTATTTTTCTGTTAAACTGGGAGGGATTTTGTCACTGGTGCACTATCAAAAATACATAAAGGACTCACCCCTTATTAAGAGATGCCGTGTCAGTTGAGCTAACATAATGTAAGCCCTAGCAATGAGCAGTCTCCATCCCACACAGGAAACAAAGAGAAAAATCGAACTTTTATATCACACTATTTTGCAAGGGGGATTGGCCGCCTCCTGGGAAAAATGAACTATGCTGTCACTCCATTCCATTCAAAGGACTTCCACTCCCCTCACTGCCCTGAACTCTTTGCCACAGCCCCCCCTCACCCTGCCCCCTAGCACTCCCACTGCGTGGGCTTGCCTCACCTCCGCCCCTTTGGCAATCTTCTCCATCCCTTTATTTCATAAAAGATAGAATCCCTTTTGGTTTTCCAGTGTCCTAGATGCCATAATTCATTCTGCATTACATAAGGGTTATTGATTGCCTCCTGAGAAACCTGGGAAGTTGCTAAATGAGGAAGTTCTTGGGTTAAGAAGGTGTCATACATACTCTCAGACTTGCTATTGGGCATGCCATCTAAGTTCTCCTCTTCACTTTAGAAGTCTCTCAGATCCCACTAAAGTGCGGGACTATATGCGTTAAAAACAAAACTCGATTTCTATTCATCAAGTTCAAAAAGAATACAGATTTCCACCTTTGGACATTAGACGCATGAGATGGTTATGAGTAGGACAGCCAACATCAGACAAAACCATGGGGAGGGAATCCTGTCGTTGCCCCAACACCAACAGCCTTGTCAACCCCCTTTGCCTATGCACCTTTTCTTTCCCGTTCTTCCTCTGGGTGGCCATCTGCTACTGGGTAAGGGATCACTAATATCAGCTTAAATTGGAGCCATTTCCAGAGAGGTTTGCAATTAAAAAGTGAGACTCAAGAAGGCCTGCCACATGACCTTTCAAAGACTGCTTACTTGAGTTCTAAATAAAATTTCCAAAGCAACTTCAAGGATGTAGCCCAGAGTTAGGGAATTTCAGGAAGGCTAAGACCTTCTCCATGTTCTCTTCTTCCTTTACTTTAGTAGATTTTTCCTGATGAAATGCCAGTCCTTTTACAAAAAAAAAAAATTTATAGAATCTCCAAGAGATTAAGTACCAATGCTTCAGAGAATAAAAAGAACTGTTCTTTTAATGCCACAAAAGTTTCCCTCCCAACTTTTTGGTTGCAAATGCCACTCGCTTTCATTAGACAATATCTAGACCTTTCGGTACCATTTACCGAAGCCAGAATATTACATTGACAAAGCATCCTAGAAGCTGTGTCTCACATCCCAGTGGTCAGCTCCCAGCCTGCCCAATATCCAATGCCAACAGATGCAAAGTTAGATTCTTATCTACAAGTCTAGACTTCTCTAACTGGTAACAGCCATGTTCTCTCTCTGTCTCTATATTCTTGCATTTGTTAAGATTCTTAATTGAGAGTGGCAAAAACAGACAGGGGGAAGAAAAGGAACTTGTTGTTAAGATATGAAGGTATCACATAGAAATCATGAGTTAATCAACTGACCAAGGTAATAGCAGAGACTCAGATGAGCCTCAAGAACTAGGATCATGGTAGAGTTCCTACCCCCTTTCTGCTACGTGTTCCTCATCATTTTCTCTCTCTCTCTCTCCCCCTTCCTCCCAACTGGAATCATTTTCTCTGTTCCTTATGGCAGAAAAATACAATTACTAAGTGACCTGAATTTTATACAGCATAGGTTCTGCCATCTTGACAAAGACAGAATCATCTTTCTCAGAATAAGTTTTAAAATGCAGGCAAATACTTTGACTGGCCTTTATAAATACCTTAATCTTGGGACCTAAACTGTGTTCAGAACATGTACTCACATGTCAATGCTCACATGAATGTGTATATATGACAGGCAGAATAATAGCCCCCAAATATATTCAAGCCCTAACCTTTTGAACCTAAGAATGTTACTTTATGTGGCAAAAGTCACTTTTACAGATGTGATTAAGTTAAAGATCTTGAGATGGCAACATTATCCTGGATTATCCACTGGATCCTAAATGTAATTACAGATGTCCTTGTAAGAGACAGAAAGAGAGAGATTCGATTTTAGAAGATATGGAAGCAGAGATTGAAGGGATGTGCTTTGAAGCTGGAAAAAGGGGGCCACAAGCCAAGGAATACTAGAGGCTAAAAAGAACAAGAAAACAGATTCTCCCTAGTGCCTTTGGATGGTACACAGCTCTGCCGACACCTTGATTTCAGCTTAGTGAAAACCATTTCAAGAGAATGAATTTGTGTTTTAAGCCAACAAATTTGTGGCTTTCTATTACAGCAGCCATAAGAAACTAAAATGATAGTTCTTAAAATACAGGGAGGAGTGACAATGCAAAGGAAGGAAATTCTTGGTACGACTCTGAGCTCTCCATGCAAAAGAAGGCTGTTATATAACACTAACAAGGAAGCATAGCCTCAGGAGAGGGGTATCGTAGTATTAGCCAACTTCTAACTTCTAATTAGCCAACTTCCAATACATGCAAAACACATGCATCAAGTTTGAACAACTAGATGTAAATTCTTTCTGATATAAGCAAGAAAAGTTCAAAAGAAGTAGGATTGGCTATAAATGGTCACATGGGAAGAAGTTCAAAGAGAAACCAGGTACGAGGAGAAAAGGCCTGAATAGAGAAGGAAAGAGTAGTGTAAGGTCTTAGAAAGAGCACCAAACTGGAAATTAAGGTTTTGTTCTCAGAAATTAAACTTCTATTCTCAGCTCTCTGACATTAGTTATAGTGCAGAGTAGGTCCTCTATCTTCTTAGTCTTTGTTTAAGTATTTTGACATGAGGATTTAAGTGACATAATCCCAAAAGTCTCCTCTAATTCTAGGATTCTGTGATGCTCAAACTTGTGTCTAGACTTCAGCCTGGATTTTGCAGGGTTAGCTCCTGGGGCTCTTGAAGTTTACATTTCTGATTTTGACATGGTAGATATATTGACACGAAATCCTGTAAGACTAGTATAGAAAACCCCCAAATGGCCATGTACAAAATCTCTAAGATTATTTAGTAAGAAAGAGATCAAGATAAACTGAAAGACAAGACCCTTGGGTCAGCCCTGGAAAAAATCTTCACAATGAACTAACAACTGCTTATAAAGGCACATGTGAATATTCCTGAAGGAAATCTGCAGACAGTTCTGCAGAGCAGAAGGTAAAGCACAAAGCCATCAGCACCACTAGAGGGAAAAACACATTCCCTGATAACACCAGACTTCACTGGTAACAGAAAAGACAGCACTTTAAAATAATGAGGTAATTTCTATGTTTGGGGAAATAAATTAAAGATAAACAAATGTGCCTAGAATTGACAGATCAAAACTTACTTTGCTCTAAATTCCTCATTTGTGTTCCTTTTGTTGGCTAAAATTGTAGCAATCCTAACAAAACTTACTAGTTATTTGAACTCTTGTAAATATGGTCATAAATTGTACTTTAATTATCCTCAAATCACCTGTATAGTTCTGTCATCCATATGGAAATACAAAGTTTTTTTTTATTAATCTGAAACTGTAATAAAAAGAAGAGAAGCTGTATATGTCAGTTCAGTATTGCATTCAGTAGAGTGGAACAGAACACAAATTATAATAGTTTAATCAAAGAGGGGTAAACTCTTCTCTGATTAGAGTACATCCAGAGGTAGGCAATCCAGGGTGAGTCCAAGGACTTCACAAGGACATCAATGTCTCAACTCCTATTCTTCTGCTCCGTTGCTCTTAGCAAATAGCTGTCCTTTACACTGTTGATCCATGGCACAAGATAGCTGCTTCAACCTCAGCTGCATTCCAGGCAGGAAAAATAAGTGGATGCAAAGGGCAAGAGGTTTATTATTTCCTTTCAAAAGCCTTCCTGAAAGCAACATCTACTTATATTATTACATTGCCAGAGCTATGTCCCTCTTTAGCTATCTCCAGCTGCAAAAGAGGCTGGCCAATACAATTTTTTTTTTTTTTAGCTGAATACTTGCTTTCTTACAGAACATCAGAATTTCTTTTAGAAACAAAGTAGAGAATAGTAGACACTGGGTAGACAACTAAAACATCTGTCAAACTCTCGGTAAATTGTCAACAATTTATTTGCCTTGAAACGATTATAAGGGCTTCTCATATGGCTATTTTTTTAAGACGAAGACTTTAATAGTAAGGTATAAGAATCTTTTAGCTGCAAGCAACTGAAACCAACTGAAAATCTTAAGCAAAAAAGAGAGGAGGGCCAGGTACAGTGGCTCACGCCTATAATCCTAGCACTTTTGGAGGATGAGATGTGAGGATTGCTTGAGGCCAGGAATTCAAGACCAGCCTGAGCTAGAGTGAGACTCCATCTCTACAAAACAATAGAAAAATTAGCCAAGTGTGGTGGCACACACCTATAGTCTCAGCTACTTGGGAGGCTGAGGCAAGAGCATCACTCAAGCCCAGGAGTTTGAGGTTGCTGTGAGCTGTGATGATGCCACTGCACTCTAGACCAGGTGACAGAAGAAGGCCTTGTTTTAAAACAAAAAAACTGGTTGAGGAGAGATTCTTGGACATATACAAGGTTATTTCATAAAAGTAAAGAAAAGTTTGAATAACTACTCCCAGTGAAAAAAAAGAAGTAGTGATACTCGAGGGACATTTTGGACTTTTTCTTTACAAATCTGCCAGTAACAGGTACAGACCACACAGTACATTTTATAAAATAGCATGTAAAATTGCAAAATGATAACTGCCAGCTCATGTAGCAGCTGGGTTTTCATTAGGTCACTGAATCCTCCTATGAGGCCAGCATTTCCTGAATGATGGGGTACAAGCTAGTGTCCATTAATCCCTTGGGAATCATCCCACTGCTTTGTCACTTTCACTGTGAAGTGAATTTGGAGGTAAAATATTTACTCTGACAGTGTATATGACCTTCAGTAAACTCACAGATGGTGATGCAAAGTAATAAAGAGAAGAAAAATAAAATTCAAATCCACACTATGCATATCTGTTCTAATAGTGAGAAATCTGATTTCTTCACTGATGGTAGGGAGTCCAATTTAGTTGATCTAGTTACTGGGTACCTAGAACACCCTTAAAGTTTGTTGCCAGATTGGGGTTCAGGATTGGGTACTTTTGCTTTAAAAAAATGGGCATTTAGCAATAATAGTAAGCAAGTCAGATCCAATGAGGGGACGTTCATGCCATGGAGCCCATAGCGAGCATAACATCTATCTCTGCCACCATGCCTGCCTTGTTCATGAGCCCACTGGTTAAATACTGTACTGGTTAATAAAGGAGAATGGCTGAGAGTTATGGGCCATCCTGTCTACCCGATTACTAAGAGAAAACTACAGTGAAAGTCTTACATGAGATATAATTGCTTTCATCTCCTAAACTCATTCTTAGAGATCCATCCACACCAACCCATCCCTTAACCTTCTTGTCACCAATATCCTAATCTTGATCTTTCCCAACTAGGGCTAGACAATGACTACTGCCTAGAAATCAGTATAGATCATGATTTCAGGCCAAATTTCCTTTTAGGCAAAGTAAATAGCAAATAGTTATGCTCAGTGTTCTGGTCTCAAAGAAACTTAATATTCTCCACTATCTTTCAGGGCCACTTCCATCTAGAACTGTAACACTGCTAATAATTCCAGTTTATGACAGCATTTCATGTAAAACCAGGCATGAGTGTTTTTAGTCAAATGGTCACAGGAAACTACTCATGAGGCCATCTACAGGTACAGACTAAGGAATTCATTGCAATGTAAACAATGGGAGTGTGTGCAACCTGATTATGCAAATAATTTCTATGTTCAGGATTCAATTTGATGATGGAATATTACTGGTCATACCCAGTTTTAAAAATAATATATCAAAAAGCATGGTTTAGTGTCTCAAAGCCTGTAGCTGTCCAAGATCAAATGTTCTGTCTTCATCAGAATCTATTAGAAAATCGGGATCTCATTCTTAAAAGGAAGAGAATTACACAGAAAAAAAAGAGCATTGCTCTACTCTCAAACTCTGGAGACTTCCACTAGATTGTCCCATGAGGGTTTATCACAGATTCCATAGTACATTCTGGTCTCTGTACAGCACCTTTGGAGCTACTGGGTGACAAGGGCTGAACAAAGAGCAATGTGAGTTTTTTTGCTACAGAAGAACTAAAGTTGCTCCTCTTGCTCTGGGAGATTTTCAGATACCCACAAGTGATTCATAATTCCTTCCTTCCTCTCTCTTGCCATTGTTCATTGTGAAGAGAATATATTTTCCTGTCCCACAGACTTTGGGCTTCATCATCATGTGATGTACTTTGATTAATGAAATGTGGGTGGATATAACAGTATTGTAGTTCCTAAAAGAGACTTTAAGAGGTGATGTGTGTTTCCAATTGCTCTCTTGAATTCCTGCCCTCCATTAGGAGAACATCATATCCCAAGTAGGTGGCATTCCTTCAACTTGGGCCCTGGAATGAGAAGACACCTGAAGCAGACCTGAACCCTACCTGCATCTTGGATTAGAGCTGCTGTGGCAACATGTGATGCAAGTGAAGGAGAAATAAATACTTGTAAGATACTGAGACTCTTGAGGTTGTTACACAAAACCTAAAGAAAGCAGAAAAATATGCTGAGTAAACAGGTCAGAGACGTTGCATAACATGTTTCTTCACAATGTGATATACACTGTCTTCAAAATCTGAAGAGGAACAAAAAAAAAAAAATCTGAAGAGAACCACTTTGCTATGTCTTGTCTCTCCTTCTTTATAGTAGTGGACACCAGGCATAGAAACCTATCCTTTACTTTGGAAATAATATTCCAACATCCTTGAACCCATTCAAGCCTTGGAAATTTCACAGTATCAAACCCTAGGATTTTTGTAGAATGTCTGGGGTACCTCTCATTTCCTGTCTTTCCAGGCCCATCACCTTGACATCATGAATAGGTGAACCCATATAGTACATCCTCTTGAAGACTTGCCCAAACTGTGCACCACATCCCAGCTACTTTAAATGTTAATGGCTGGGCTGGGCACAGTGGCTCACGCCTGTAATCCTAGCTCTCTGGGAGGCCGAGGCGGGTGGATTGTTTGAGCTCAGGAGTTCGAAACCAGCCTGAGCAAGAGTGAGACCCCGTCTCTACTAAAAATAGAAAGAAATTAATCAGACAACTAAAAATATATAGAAAAAATTAGCCGGGCATGGTGGCACATGCCTGTAGTCCCAGCTACTCGGGAGGCTGAGGCAGGAGGATCGCTTGAGCCCAGGAGTTTGAGGTTGCTGTGAGCTAGGATGACGCCATGGCACTCTAGCCCAGGCAACACAGTGAGACTCTGTCTCAAATAAATAAATAAATAAATAAATAAATAAAATGTTAATGGCTAATAACTCACAGCTGCAGCCATTTGCCCAAGACCACAGGCAGGAAGAGACTTAGTGAGTAGAGACCCTAATGGCTGATTTGATACCATAGGCTGCTAATTTCCCATTCTAGAACACACAAGGGTGACTCCACTCTCCACCCCCAATAACCAGCTCAAAATACCTAGCTTCACCCATTTCCTGAGAGCCTACTGCCTGCAATCTTTCTCCAATTACAAAGGCTGTATTTGTTGAGGTTATTAGGGTTGTGAGCAAAAGAAATGGATTCTGGCTCACTTAATTAAAAACATTATTGGAAGATTATCAGAGTGGATCACAAATTAAAGTAAGAGTTGAACAATGAAGATGTGAGTTGTGAAGAAACTACTGAAGCTCCGGGAACATTTGCAGCAGAGATTCAAGACCTTAACTTTCTGGCAATGGTTCTCAAGTTTGGCTGCACATTACAATCATGTGGGATGAATCCTGTTGCTGATGCTCAATCCATACCCTAGAGGAGCTAAAATCAAAGTCTTTTGGAATGGGACCCAGGCTTCAATAGCCTTTAAATCCCAGAGATGATTCCAATTGGTAGCCATGGTTGAAACATTAGCTACCTCAGAATCACCTGGAGGGCTTGTTAAAACACTAATTGCTGGGCTCCACCCTCAGAGTCTCTGATTAATATAAAATCCGTTAGAAAGGCTCTGCATTATGACAAGTTCCCAGGTGATGCTGAACCTGAGTCAGGGTTAGGCCTGAGATTCCATAATCCTACCAGGCTCTCAGGTGTTCTGAGGCTGCTGATCTTCAAGTCACGCTTAGACTGGCAATATTCAAAAGAAGTGGTTCCCAAACTTTAGCATTCATGCATAACAGTTATTGCAAGGACAATGCAAATTCCTGGACTCTATCACCAAATTCCGATCCAAGTAGCTCTCAGGTGATGCTGGTGCTGCCAGTCCATAAACCAGATGTATTCTAGCACTGCTCTAGAGTAATGGTTCTGAACCAGGAATGATTTTTCCCCTGAGGAGATATTTGACAAGATCTGGATACATTTTTTATTCTTACGCTGGGGCAAATCAGGGAAGAGGACAGAAGGAGAATGCTACTGGTATTTAGCAGGTGGAGGCCAGGGATGTTGCTAAACATCCTACAATGCACAGGACAGCCCCCCACAACAAAGATTTATTCAGCCTAGAATATCAATAGTGCTAATGTTGAGAAACTCTGCTCTAGAGAGTGGCTATTAACAAAATTCAGTTGCTCCTCCCCTAGCTATCAGTTCTGATTGTATAATTTCTGTGAGAAAGAATAATACTTTCCCAGCTAAGGTCAGATGTCTACCCTGGATCAATCAGCTACACCAGGGAGGCAAGACCTTGTAATACACACACGATCACTGGAGACCCACAGCCCTCAGAAAGTAGCAATGGAAGGCAGACAATGAGATATTCTGAAAGTCAAGAAAAGCAAGGAAAAGCTTTAGCCAAGACAATTGTGTTCACTAGAGTGGGGGTGACAGTGGGAAATAGGCCTCTCTGAGAGGTATATGGATGATTGAGTCGTCACATACGCAGCAGTTGCTGGAGCTGCTGCTATAACCTAAACGGCCGAGAACTTCATTCTAGGCTGTTGAAGCCCAGGGCAGCTGCAGAGTTCCTTGTATTTCTTTACTGCCCATGTTTCCTTGAAATAAATCCCTCTCTCTAAGGAGCCAATTTTTTTTCCTTGAAACTGAAGTGTATGCAAATGCATATGCGTGCACACACACACACACATACACAGTGCTCAGTGTTGCTTCAGTATGAACTTTCATTTTGTCCCCCGTCGGAACTTGTAAAACACACAACCAATTGGCTAAGGGAAAAATGACCTTCCCAGTCTTAGGGATCACATTTTACTTTAGTTTTTCAATAAGGTATCATCACTAACTTTTTTATTGTATCAAAGTCTGTTCTGGAGTGGAATTGTTACTTTCTTAAATAAGAGTAATAATAGCTACCTTTTATTGAATATTCATTCAGGTTTGTTTTGAATATATATCTATCTATAGATATATGCACATATACATATATATAATTACCTATTTTAATCCTCATAAGATTTTTATGAGATAGTAGTAGTATTATTAATGAAGGAAATTAGTCTTAAAGAGGTTATATAACCTGCTCAAAGTAATATATTTCAAAAATAGTAGAACTGGAATACAAACCCAGGTCTGTGAAACACCAATGTCTTTTACTTAACCACTATCTTCTCCCAGTTTCCCCACCATCCCATCATCCATCCCTCCAGTTGTAGTGGTGCAAGGCTTTAATCATTTGATGCCCAGCGTTTCTAGGCTAGATGTTAGCTAGAATATAAGTTCATAAGTGCAGATTTTACCCAGACGTATAGAGCAGAAGCTGGCTCAATAGCAGGTTCTCAATAGATAACATCTTTAATAAATATTTATTTTAGAATAGCTTTGGATTTATAGAAAGTTTGCAAACACAGCACAGAGAGCTGCTGTACACCCTCACCCAGTTTGCCCTTTTGTGATTTCAAACAGGTGGTAAATTCAGAATAAGAAAGCCCTCGTTGTAATCATTTTCTGAACAAAGACACCACATATGAGTCTGTAACTGCAACCAGCTCCCTGTAGGTCACTCAGCCACATGCTGTCAGATCAGCCCAGCTGGAATGAGCCCTGGGTGTCAAAGAATATACCAGGAATTTCCCAGTGCTTTGTAGATTTCAGGCCTGGCACTTCACTGGCTTTTACAACAGAGGGTAAATTAGCAGAGTCTGTGTGTACCATGCCAGCAGCTCAGAAGGTTGTGTCTCACTTAGATCATCAAAGCCATTGGCCAGACATCCTGTCATGCCCTGTGCTTTGTACAATGCCAAGTATACTGCAGATGGTTCCACAAGTGCTAAATAATAACAGTGTCTAACTTTCATGGGCTATTTGCAGTACAGTCATTCTTTATACTCATTCTATTAACTGCCGTTGTTTCTGCTCTTGGTGAGAAAGAGCGTTTACGGGTGACAAGATGGACATCCGGTTAAAAGACATCTTCAGAAATAGAACTCCTTGCTCACAATCATGTCAAACTCTTACAGCATTTGACCAGAGCAAAGCATAAAAAGTTTTAACAGCTTGTCCTTTATGCTAGTTACAAAATTTACAACCACCCCTCCACCTGTATCTTCTCTGAGATCCTATCTGCCTTTAAGGACTAACGTGATATAATTCTACTCAACTATAATAATGCAATGGTGAAGAGGAATTTTCTGCTTGGAAGAGACTATCTCATTTCAATATGCTGTGACATCTTTTGGAAACCAATATCCTCTATAATGGGGAATGGCTGCAGATCAAGGGCAATCATTTCTGTGATTTATGAGCAGTGCAAGCAGATGGTTTTCTGAATATTTGGCCTTTTCCCAAAAACCTCATGCAAGCTAAGCTGTTGTATCTTATTGCATGAAAAGTCTTTGCTTCCAGGTGAGGGGATGGGCTAACTCAGAATCTGCCTTTGTACTTGAAACCAGGGGCAGGAGATGCAGCACCTAAAGAAAGCCAAGGGAAATATTTTTTTTGTTTTCTCTACAGCTAGCAGCAATTGTAACTACAGACCAAGCTGTATCAGCCAAAAAAAGAGAGAGCCAGATACCTGGTCTGGAAGGTGAGGATGTCTCACTTTGCCATGGTTATTAGATTATCAATTTTCCCCCTCAAGACCTATGTTATTCACAGGGAACGCTATTAGCCTGGCAAGAATTAATTACAGCCCTGATAAAGGTGACCTTCCAAACAAAAGCAAAAAGGCAACCTAGTCTTTCGTGTGAGGCGCATGAGAAGCTAGGATATTTGGCTAGGATTCTAGATGGGATCTTTGCAAATACTATCTGATTAATCAGGAACATGTTAGGTTGTTTTCGATGGGAAGGCCAGGGTGAGTGGGACTTTGGCCTGAGCCGTGAAAGGAAATATTAATTATCTGCATTATTCAATGTCTTAAAATTTGAAGGCTTCCATTTCAATTTGGTTCATCTTTTCACAGGTCAGAAAAAGTGGGAATTTTTTGAGGACTAAGGATTGACAGCAGACAAAGAAATATCATATCATTTTATTTCATTTCGACATCAGAAAACTTGGGGATATTGCATATTGTCTTTTTTTTTTTTTTGCACATTGTATTAGTTTGTTCAGGCTGCTATAAACAAATACCATAAACTGGGTGGCTTATAAACAACAGAAATCTATTTCTTACAGTTGAAGTTGCCAGCACATTCAGTTCCTGGTGAGGGCTCATGTGCTGGTTCATAGATGGCACTTTCTTCTTGTGCTCTTACATGGTGAAAGGGACAAGGCAGCCCTGGGGCCTCTTTTATGGGGGAGGGTGCTAACGCCATTCATAAGGGCACCTCCCCAAACCCCGCCTCCTGATATTATCATATTGGTGATCAGGTTTCAACATAGGAATTTTGGAGAGACACAAACACTCAGACCATAACACATGTGTAAGCAAAGGGAGTCGGTCAAAGTGCCCTGAAACAGGGGCCCATAAAAAGTGACTTTCTATGCAGTCAATATATCCAACAATATGCCCTTAGCTTGGGATTCTATTTGTTCCTCTGACTTTCTTTTTTAGGAAATTAATATGAGTAAAATGTATAAAGTCATCAAAATGAGTCTTTAATGATCCCACATTCTTCCTTGTGGCACTGAAACCCTCCTTCTCTTCAGTCTCTCAGTGCCCAGCAGTGCAGCAATCTTCTCCTATACGACACTGTGTGTCCAGGAAAGGTTTTGCTGTCAGTAACAAACCTCAAAGTAAACCTAAATCACTTTGTTACTGCAAAGGTTTTACTTTTGGGTTGAAACAAAAGGCTACCACACATGTTGAAAGGATTTCAAGGAAAACAGTAAGAGGAAGTTTTTTTTTGTTTTTTTTTGTTTTTTGTTTTTTTCAGTGCTACAATATCGTCACAGAGGCAAGCTTCCCTCTGTGATGAATTTTGCTCCCAGAAAGTGCCCAGTATTCCACAAATGAACAATTAAGACTTAAGTCAGTTTTTTGACTGTGGATATCCATCTGTTCCAGTAACATTTGTTGAAAATGCTAACTTTCTTCCATTGAATTGCTTTTGCACCTTTGACAAAAATCAATTGGGCATAATTTTTAGGGTTCTGTTTCTGAGTTCTCTATTTGGTCCATTGATCTATGTGTCTGTCCCTCTGCTAATAACACACATTCTCGATTACTGTAGAAATTATGTAGACTACTTCACCCCAATTAATCCTTTTTGAAGTTGTTTTAGCTCTTCTAGTTTCTTTGACTTTCCATTTAAATATTAGAATAATCTTGTCTATATCTTTAAAAAACTTCTTGGAATTATGATAGGAATTGCATTAAACCTGTATATGAATTTGTGGAGAACTGACATCTCTACTACGCTGATTCTTCCAATCTATGAGCATGACATGTCTTTCTAGTTATTCAGATCTTCTTTGATTCCTTTCATCAATCAGTATTTGCAGCCTTCTGTACTCATGTCCTATTCATGTTTTAATATATTTGCGCCTCAGTATTTATTTCTCTTTTTGTGAAGAAAATTTAAATGATTTACATTAAATGATTAATTTAAATGATTTAAATTTTAATTTTGGTTTCCACATGTTCCTTGCTGATATATAGAAATGCAATAGATTTTTGTATGCATATCTTGTATCTTGCAAATTTGCTGAACTTATTCATTCTAGGAGCTTTTGTGTAGATTCCTTAGGATTTCTATGTAAACATTGTATTATCTGAAAATAGGAACATATTTTTTCTTCCTTCCCAACCCATATGCCTTTTAGTTCCTTTTTGCCTTATTGCACTGACTAGAACTCTAACACTACGTTGAATAAGAGCGATGAGAGCAGCTAGCCTTACCTGATTCCCAATCTTTGAGGAAAGTATTCAATACGTTAAGTAAAATATTAACTGTAGGGGTTTTGTAGATGATATTTAACGGATTGAGAAAGTTCCCCTCTATTTCTATTTATTCTGAAAGTCTTTGTGGTGAATCAAAATTGAATGATGTCAAATGTTTGCGGTTTTTTTCTTTTGTATAGCTTGCTATTAGCATGTGACTTTCTTCTCTAACATGTTAAAATGGTAAATTTCATTAATTGATTTTCAAATATTAAACTTGCCTTGCCTTCTTAGAATAAACCCCACTTTTTTGTGGTATATAATTATTTTTTATATTTAGCTGAATTCTATTTGCTAATATTTTATTAATATTAATTAATTAATTAAATTAATATTTTATTAATACCAATAAAATAAAAATATGAATATAGAATGCATCTATATTCATGAGAGATATTGGCCTATAGTTATCTTTTTGTACTTTGTCTAACTTGTTTGTTATTAGAATAATACTAGCATCATAAAATGAATTAGGATGTATTTCCTCCTCTAATTTCTAGAAGAAATCACGTACAACTGATGTTCCTTCTTTTTTAAATGTTTGCTAAAATCCTCTAGGAAAACCATCTGGGGCTTGAGATTTCTATTTTGGGAGTTTTTAAATAATTAATTCAATTTTTTAATGGTTATGAGGCTATTCAAATAATCTATTTCATATTGGGTGAGTTGTGGTAATTTGTGTTTTTTGAAGAATTGGTCCATTCATCTAAGTTGTCAAATTTATGTGTGTTAAGTTATTCTTTGTGGCCTCCACTCACATCATGGGGAAGGTGTGTGGCCTTTCTACCACTGCACAGTGGTAAAAGTCCTAACTCTCCACTAGGCCTCCCTCTAGGAGGAGAGCTAGCGGTGCCTGATTACTGCCAGGTGGGATTGGAAGTTCAATCCCTGACACCACAGGGTGGATGGGGCCTCATTACTGCCCAGCAGGTATGAAAGTCTTGGCTCCCCACTTAACCTTCTCTAATGCTACCCTGAGAGGGGAGATGGGGGTACAGGTCTAATTCCCACTCACCCTTTGTTGATGTGGATGGCGGTAGAGTCACAGAATTTTTGTGGTATTTGGCTAGCATGGTTTTTATCTAAAAGTTTTTCTTCTTGTCTTTCTAGGGTGCCCCTTTCTTGATCCTTTGGCTAGAGGAAGAAGGCTTTTGTTGGGACTTTTAAAAATTTGTGCTCATTGGTTTTCTTGGGCTGCCAGTTTCTTCAGCTCCAAGTCTGGGATATGTGAGGCAAAAAGAAAATCCAGGGAAGTTACTACTGAACCATTCCTTGAGTCCCAGTGTCCCCAGCTTGTCTACCTTCTTCTCTCCACCCTTTAGAGTCTTCTTATATTTGTTTTTTATGTCATGTCTAGAGTTTTTGGTAGCACTTAGTGGGAAGAAAAAAAGAAAAGTATATCTACTCTACATTCCCCAGAACAGAATTTGGTTTCTTTAAAAATAAAAATAAAAATATTTCTTGTTTAGTTTATCTTTCATTAATGTTATTTTATCAAGAGTAGTATGTGGAATATTTCTTTAAAGCTCATACAAATATATCAATAGATATTAAATAAAAAATTTCTTTGATTTCTTTACGTATGAATGATAACAAGACTAAACAGGGAATTCATGGTTAAATCTCAATTTATTTTTACTTTGAAATTCTATAAATATTGCTGCACTAGCACCTAATGTTCAGTGTTATGTAGAAAAAGATTGAGACCAGCTTGATCTCCCTAATTTGTTTTTCTGGATGCCCAGCAGATTCTTTGTTTACAATTAAAATTCAAAACTTTTGCTAGGATATGCTAGATGTTGCTTTCCTTTTGCCCAATTACTCTCATCTGCTGCCTCAGGGTATTCTTCATCTCAGGAAGGTTTTCTATGATTACTTCCTGATGCTCACTCTGTTTAATTTGTTCTCTCCTCTTGACCAATTTTCTGTAGATTGAACTTCTGTTCTTTGACTTTTGTGCCTATCTTTTCTTTCTTATCAATTTATTATCTTTGTGGTTATCCTCTAAATTCTGGGAGAATTGTTGAAAGATGTCTTCCAAGTCACCGGTTACTTCTTGAAAGAGATGAGTTTTATCTGTACTGCTTCTAACACAGACTTTCATTTCCTCATTATGTGTGTAATTTCTTTGCAATTTAAACTTTTCTTACCAATTCCCTTTGTATTTACAACCATGTAGAAACTCTTTTCACTTTTTTCATGTCAACTGTCTTCTCTCATTTAAAGGATTCTGTGTTTTCTTGAAGATGAGTGCACAATTAAGATATGATTGTGTTCCCTCTAGTATATCTGTTCTAGTTGGATAAGTAATATGTGAACAGGAAAAACAATTAAATATGATCAAAAAACTGTAATGAAAACCAAATCTTCTTCTTATCCCAAATATTCAACCCTTTCCCATAATCAAACATTGTTAATAATCTCTCATTTCCTTCCAGAAATGTTTTATTTATATTCAAGCATGTAAATGTATATTTATCTTTTCTGTTTTTAATATAAATGATATCATATTATATATGCCTTGCCTTTTTTCTTAATATATCTTGAAGATAATTTCATATTAGCATATAATATTCTAGCCATTCTACTAACAACATAGCCAGAATCCCACTAAATGAATCTACCATAATTCATTTATCTACTACCCCATGATGGACATTTAGGTTGTCATAAGTACTTAACTATCTGAAATATTCTTGCAAAGCATGGTGCTCCTTTGATTCTTGAGTTATGTTTTTTGGGGAAAATTGTAGATATTTCTTCTTTTGTTTTCTATTTTTTCTTTTATTTATTTTTCTTCTTAATCTTGTTTGTATATCCTTGAATAATAAGAGATACATCCAGACTTGGCATTTACCCAACAATAGGGTGACTTCATTCTTCTTCTTTGTTCTCACTGCATCCATTTTTTTATAGTTAGTGTCTTCTACCCAACATAAAAGTGAAGTTCTGATTGCTTTTATAGACACAGTCAAGAAAGTCTGAAAGAATGCACACCAAAATGTTAATATTTATTTATGAGTGGTTGAATTAAAAGATATTTTTACTTTGATCTTTATGCCTTTTTATATAGCATAAATTCTGTACATTGAAAAGATCTTAATATTATAAGAAGAAAAAAATAATGCAATGAACATTTAAAATATAGCATTACCACTTTGGCAACACAAAATATGGGCATAGGGGCCCATTAAAGATGAAAGCTACCCCAAAAGAGAAATGCCATCTCTATGCCATTTTTCTAAGTGTGTTGAAGCCATTACACTGGTGGTAAGCTTTCTCTTGGTTCTGTCCCTCATGACAGGAATAATGGACACTCTTAGATACCAACTCCAAACAATTCTCCCTTATTTACTGCTAATAAAACCCTAATTTTGTTTAGGCAGAAAATTAAGGCACAATCAAAAGATTTAATAGATGAAAGCTTAACAAAAGAACTATTTAGAGTGGTTTGGGCAGAGTCCAAAGATCAGCAACAGTGGAAACCTAAAGCCTACCTAGGCCTGAAAGAAAAGAGTGGCAAGAGGTTATTGAATCCAAGGGAGAGCTGTAGCTACAGGAGAAGGCCTTCTAGCAGGAGCTGTGGGCTTTAGTATAGAGAAAGCTAGAGCCATGGAAGCAGGATTGCCCAATAGGAGCTGCAGCCAAGAGGAACAAACTGCAGCAATGCAGAGAGGAAGGATGCTGGGGGAAACCAATATTCCCAACCATTCTATCATTCTATTCTCTTGCCTTTAGATTTTCTGCCATTTCTCTGGGTAAGACTCAATGAGAAGCCAGAGGGCAAGGGAGCTCAGGTGATCTAGGTCACAGAGGTCAGCCCTGTAGGTATGGAGCCAGTTAAGAAAGGCTGAGAGACATACATTTCTATGCCCTGTCTCACATCCTCTTGGGCCACCATGTTCTTCTGACCATTGCTCTGGCAACCAGCAGCAGCAATAGCACCTTAACTCAGCTGCACAGCATGTTTCTTGTGCTTCCTGTGCATCAGGACTTCTTTGCCTCCACTGCATGAGATACCCACATGAGACTAGCCTGCTTACTACTCATTCTTCAGCATGCCCACACTGTACATGCAAGGAAGTTAACAGCCCCTGGAACAACCCTTGATGAATTGGGGCTGGAAGCCAGTACATGAGTATACCCTTTCTCATGTCTTGAACAAACAAGTCTGAAGCAAGATCTACACAATTCTTCAGAGAGTTCTTGACTAAATTGAGTACCAGTTACCCATAGCAGTAACTGATACTCAATCTTAACAACCCCATTCTTGGATCAGCTTTATCTCCTCCTCTGTTTCACTAGTCTTAGACCCCTGACTACTCTTTCCTGAGATCATTTCTCCAGATGAACTTCCTGCATGAATCCTTTTTCTCAGACTCTGCTTCTGGGGAAAACCCAAGGTAAAATATGTAGAGAATGGGTAGCTCTGGAGAGGCAAAAGGAGAATCCAGGTATCCATCTTTCTCCTAAGTGATACAAGGGTAAGTAACCCCATTCCAACATCCAGGTGCAGATTCTGCTTAGTCTACAATAATGGCTTAGACAGGAGTGTGTGACTACTTTTGGCCAATGATAAGACAGGAGAAGTTTGTTGTTATGCCTTATAACATAAGAGCAAACTGTAGCACAAAGGCAGTTGTAAATTGCCTAAAATGTGAAGCTGCTGCAACAAAACTAACTCTAAGGGTTTAGGTAAAAATACATATCATCAGTCCAACAATATAGTTTATCCAACCCAAACTTCTGGTGCCTCAGTCACATACAAAACCTGGGGCCCAGCAACTTGAGAAAGGGAGGAAAAACAAAGTTAAGTCTATGGTTACCACAAACATCTAGCCAGAGTCCAAGGGATGGGAAGTCCTAGGTTTAATTGTTTCTCACATATGTAGTTTGATTCTCCCTTAGTTTAGAGAATGTGCCCATTCAGCTCTGATTCCACAAGATAAAGTTAATGGTGAAAGGAAGTTGACAAATTTTTCTAGAAAGGGCCAGATAGTAAATATTTTAGGCTTTATAAGCCTAAAATATTTACAGTTTCCACAAAAACAGTCATAGAAAATACATAAACAAATGGGCATGGCTATGCCCCAATAAATAAGCTGCAATTTGTTGACCCTGGTGTAAACCAAGCAACCTTTTGTCGTCACTTCACAAAGAACTCAATTGCTCCTCAATTAATACTTTCTTTAAAATGTGAATGCTTTCATCAATAAATACAATATTTAGCTATCCAGCAGCTATTTTCAAAAATGTTATTCTCTATTACTTAAGAATACTAGCTTTCCACTGTTTTTGTTTCCAGAGAAAAATTCAGATCACCAAATTACTGTCAAATTGATCATATTTTAATTTTTTTAATCTCACAAAGCATGTCATATCTCACTTTGAAACTTCTGCCCCCCAAAATAAAATTGAAAGCGTAAGACCTGAAAACCTATCATGAAAGTCCCTCAATTTAAAAAACACTAAGTAGAACTAAAGAAAAGTACATTTGTTCAAATACAATCACATAACTAAACCAAAAAATAGTCTCCTGGAGATAACATTATGTTAAAAGATTTTCATGTTTTCTTGAGAGCCTTTCATGCTGAAATTTCTAAGAGCCCACTGGTTGCACATAGTGGCAGAATACGACAGTAATTTAACAACCCCAGGCAAAATTATATCGCAAAGCTAAGATATGACAAACTATATTCCTTAACCAGTGGTAAAGTAATCTGCAATTTCACAAGTTAGAATTTGGTCAGGACCCAGATGTTAATTGCAATACCAGGCAGAGTGTATTCAAGGTTTAATTTGTATCAAATAGAGAAGAGGCTTCCAGTTGCAGGCATTGACGCCTGGGTTGGAATGCTGTAGCTTTTCCTAAAGCAAAATAACACACTACCAACATCATTGTTCAGCAACACCATAGGTATCTCTGTGGGAATTTTCTAACAAATTACTGACAAGGGTTGGCCCTATTTAATCCATAATCATGAATGCCATCAGCGCCTATGGTTAGAGGGCTATAAAGCCAAAGAATAGCACACGCTTGGGTCTTGTTCAGACTAAATTACTACTGAACAAGGGCCAAATACCAAAGAAACTGCAACTGCATCTTTAGATAGTCCTCTCAAAATTGTTATTTTTTTGTTCTGAGGATTTAATAGAAAAATAAGCATTTCCTTTAAAGTTAGAAATTTATTTTTCTAGTAAACAAATTTTTAACTTTCCCGTCAGATGATGATTTGGCTTTCCTACTAACACCCAAATACTATAGAAAAGTATAGAATTTTGAAATCAAGCAACTTATGACTAGATAATATAATTTAGACGGATTTGAATAGATGCATAAAGAACATAAAAACCAGTAACCAAACACTGAAGCCTTTTGGTGGTGGTGAGCAAATGGCAGCAGTTACATGTGTATTCAGACAGGAGTGCAGGGGGCCAGATCCTGCTGACTTCCATTTCATCACAAAAGACCTCCTGAGAGATAGAGTGTTGTAGAAAGGAAGGACGTCCATCCAAGTCCAAGACTTGGAGAGCTGGAAGGTTGGTGAAACAGGACATGAAATAGAGAGAAAGGTATATGCCATTTAAATTAATGGAAATTGGACTAAGTCTCGAAAACTGGCATAGAAGAAATAATCTGAATATGAAAAGTTACGACGGTCCTAAAGAGACATGGATGAGGTCATATTAAGGCTGCAGTTAAGTAATAGATAAGACATCAGTGATCAAAAGAAAAGTACCTGACCTGTCATTCATAGTGCTTCACAAAGGATGGGATGTTTGATTTAATCCTGATACCAATGCTGTGAGGCAGATACAGTATTCCCAACTGCCCACAAGGAAGTCCAGGAGGGATGACGGAGTAAGTCCATTTAGTTAGTAACTGGTAGAATAAAAAACAAAGTTGAGTCTTTTAGCTGTCTGTGTAGTGTTGTTGCCATTCTACCACAGCACTCTTTTTACAAAGGACAAAGCAGCAAAATGTCACAGTATACGCAGCCCTGGACTGAAGGGTGTGACAAATTCAAAGTCAGATTGAGACATGTTACTTCAGTACTCAGTACTTCCCCAGGCTTTGCCAGTCACTGACTATCGGTGAGATCACATTAATGCAGATGATCCAGATTTCATTGGTTTTGTTCTTACCTGTACTACACACACTTCCAGCCTGTTACAAACCTTCCCGTGAGCTTCCAGGAGTCCCAGAGGCATCTCACAAGTTCTCATGAGCTGTTTTCTCACAATCTTCCAGGATTTCAGCGATGCCTACCGCCTCGAAATCGCTTGAGGACAGTGCTTCTCAGTGCCACTGCTGCAGCCCTGTGACAACACTGATGTCTGAACACGACAGCCTTAACGTTCCCTTCAACTTGACTAAACTTTAAACAGGCTTCTTTCTGAATATAAGCCCCTCATCTCTATTTGTTTTAGTATTTACTTAAAAAAACATATAATTACAAATTCTTACTCTGCCCCTTTGAGATGTAAATCTTCTTCTTGCTAGTTTCACAGCCCAGGAATGTCTTTCTCAAGGACCTGAGAGCCAGCACTTTGAAATGCAATCATCAAGAAAGATTATACCTTTACCCCCAGTCCCTGTGGGAGGGTAGGAGTCTAACTTCCATAAGTGCCAATTAGCCAAAATAAACAGCTTCATCACATTGACCACTGTCTCAGTAATGTTCTCCAGTGATTTTCCACTAGCTCACCCCAGCATTTAAAAATCCTCCCACCTTTTGTTTCTGCAGAGTTGAGTTCAATCTCTCTCCTCTATTGCAACAGTCTTGCATGAAGTCTTCCTTGCCTGTTTACCTCCACCCAGTGTAATTTTTCCATGTGAAAAGTGTCACTGTCAAAAACTCTGCAGAGCAACAAACTCTCAGAGACTCAAAGGGACTACAGGGAAAATGTCTCTCTCCCTGACTGAGATCACACTTTGTAACCCACAGTAAAGCAAGAGCATGCTCACTTCTCCCATATATCATGGAGTTCTTTATAAAGAGTTTCTCTATCTTCTGGCTGCAGCTCTATAGTCTCAGGCAGGGACAGTGAGACGGGCAGACATTATGCTGCCCTCTGAATCTCAATCCTTCTCTCAGGTGCTCAAAAAAATCACTCTCCGCCCAAGCCCCTCAAAAATTTTTAAACCAAAACAAATTCCCCATAAACCCACCTATCCACATACCAAACATGCACATATACATTTGAATTCTAGTCTAGTCCAAAACCAAGATCTCTATTTCATTTGGATGAGTGAAATAGTGGGATGGAGGTGCTTCAAAACAGGACAAATCAGAAGAGAAAATAAAGAGTTATCAGTTTTTTCTTCACCCTTCTTGCATTTTTTGAAAGATCCAATTCAAATGACCAATCATAGAGTAACATTCATATGCCTTATAACATGTATCAATTTTTCAATTTAACATTACATGCGAGCCCAGCAAATGTAGAGCAGTTTTACTCAAGATAGAGAGAGAGAGAGAGATCTACTAGCATGGGTAAAAGCTAGAAGGAATTGATTTCAGTTCAGTAGTAGAAAGAGCTATAACAATTATAGCTGTACAAGACTCTAATTGGCTGTCGTAAAAACAAAAATTGTCCATGTTGGGATCTGGGTAGAGGCTGGATATAGTGCATTCAGGATTTTGCACAGGGAATTCATGCCTAGGGTAGGACATTGGAATGAATCGTCCAAGGACCCTTCCAACTCTGAAATGATACTATTTACAAAATATTATTCTTTTGGATTCCTTAATGAGGTTTTCTTAATTTCTCTTATATATATTAACACCTCATTAACCAAATCGAAAATAGTCTCAAAATATAGAGCATTTCTTTGTGAAATGAACTCCTAATATCACCAAGTCATTTTTATCAAGACATTAATTTCAGGGTATAGAAGGCAACAGCACTGAGTGGTATATGTAATTGAATATTATATGTTGCTATTATCTTTGCTCTTTGAAATCATATGTGAATATGATTTAGTTATTCCTCAAAGCAGTCTCTATGCAATTAGGTATTACTCGTGGCTGAATGATCTGAGCACTACAGAGATAGGTAAATTGTTCTTTCTCTTTTTCTTTTTTTTTTTTTTTTTTGAGACAGAGTCTCACTGTGTTGCCCAGGCTAGAGTGCCATGGCATCATCCTAGCTCACAGCAACCTCAAACTCCTGGGCTCAAGCGATCCTACTGCCTCAGCCTCCCGAGAAGCTGGGACTACAGGCATGCGCCACCATGCCCGGCTAATTTTTTGTATATATTTTTAGTTGTCCAATTAATTTCTTTCTATTTTTAGTAGAGACAGGGTCTCGCTCTTGCTCAGGCTGGTTTCGAACTCCTGAGCTCAAACAATCCGCCCGCCTCGGCCTCCCAGAGAGCTAGGATTACAGGCGTGAGCCACCGCGCCGGGCCTCTTTTTCTATATTATATCATAAGTATATAATATCACATTTAATATTTACCAGAACACTGTACCAGACAAAACTACCACAGAAGACAGAATCCCTATTCTTAAACAGCCAATGCCATAAGAGAGAGGGAGAGAGTTCTAGACGGAAATCAGGTGTTTCTCTTTTAGTTATTGCTCCCCCCTGGTTGGAGAGTGAGCAGCTGGACTCAATCACTCTGAAAACCATGCCAATTGGCCTGGTATCTCGGGCATTGGCCCAGCCTAATTTCTGGAGGTCATTCAATCTTGCTGGCATAGAAAGCCATCCAATATTAACAACAGCAAAAAGAGAGTGTAGACTTTAGGGCACGCTAGTTTTGGCTACAGAATGTTCTCGGCTTGTGGACAAGTCATCTAACCTCTTCAGATCCTAAGAGTTCATACACATCTGTAAAATGAGGATAATACAGAAGTCTCCCCTTATCTGTCCGTGGTTTTGCTTTCTGAGCTTTCAGTTATCTATGGGCAACTTTCATGGCCAATATTTCATGGTCTGAAAATATTAAATGGAAAACTTTAGATATAAACAATTTCTAAATTTTAAATTTCACACCATTCTGAGTTGTAAACGCTACCCATTAGTCACTTAGTAGTGGTCTCAGTTACCAGATCACCTGTCGTGGTATCGAGTGCTTGTGTTCAAGTAAGTCTTATTTTACCTCATAATGGTCCCAAACTGTAACAGTAGCAATGCTGGCAATTCAGATATGACAAAAAGAAGCTGTAAAGTGCTTCCTTTAAATGCAAAAGTGTAAGTCCTTGACTTAATAAGAAAAGAAAAAGAAATCATCTGCTGAGGTTGCTAAGATCTGCGTAAGACTTAATCTCCTATCCATGAAATTGTGAAGGAGGAAAAAGAAATTCATGTACAGTATATATAGGGCTTGGTATTATCTGTGGTTTCAAGCATCATCTGCTGGTTATCTTGAAACATACTCCCCGTGGATAAGGAGGGACTACTGTGCCACATGTCTGGTGCCCAAGTCCGGGAGAGAAAAACAGACTACAGGCTGAGACAGCAATTCCTAAGAGGCTCTTGCAAAGTAGAGTAGACCTATGAGATGCTAAATTCTTATCCTTTACCAATAATGTCAACTACTAACCAAGACTCCAGTTATACAATCCTGAGAATTTTGCTTATGCAGAATTCAAAATGTTTCCTTCCTCATTCATGGCTTAGTATATAATTAAAGCTCTTGAATATATGCTAAACATAAAACTTATGCCCCAAAAGATAAAACATTTTTTGGTTTTGTTCCTAGAAGAATTTATAATAATTGCTAAAAATACTTGTTTTAAAGTTTTTAACTCCAGTGCAATAGAATGCTAAGAGTAGCGATAGGTTCTCTTCTTGGCTACACCTCTTTATTCAGCTCTAACTGCTATTATTTACCTCTCCGATTACATTACCAAAAAAGAGTAAAAGCCAATTATATAAGAAAAACTATTTATAGAATTTATTGGTATTGTGAGAATTGCTCTACTCATCAAAATAAATGGAGAGCAGAGTTTTCTGTGTTTGCTGGAATCCACTTTTGGAATTGCGTCAAGAATATAAACAGGCAGACTCCCCGTTCACCAGAAGCCCATACGAATCCCTGGCTCAAATGAGGTTCTCAGATTTTGAAACTTGCGGTAACTAATCAGAATCATAGTATTTGGTTCTAGTTAAAAATAAAACATCTGACTATCTTTTTCTTCTGCAGTAGCAATGCTATTTTTTTCTGAAGGTGGGGAGAAAATCCTTTAATGGCATGAACGAAAAGACTAACAATTTTTCTTTTAAAATATAGCTCCAAAGGGAACGATTCTGTTTCTTTTCTCTTTCCTAGTTATTGTCTTCCTTTTATTTTTACCAACAATATTTTAGGTAAGTTTCTCTTTATCAAATTTTACTTTGAAAGACTCAGTTTAAATCCTGTCGGTGTTCCCTGCTGCTCTAGTCGGAGCACAGAGAATTATGGCCAAAGACTATCTTTAAAGTCAGTGTGCTGGCTTAGACACTGGCCAGCTTTCGTTACAAAGGTGCTTTATGAATCATGAATCAAATGAATAGTGTAATAAAAGCTCACACCTCTGGAACTATCCATCTAATGCATTTTGAGGGGAGAAAGAATATCTAGTCTCTTACTTCTGAAACTACAGAAGTAAAATAAAAAAGGTTTATATTCATACAAATCTACACTTCTTTTCTTCCCTTCTTTTTTTTAGGGGGCATTACTCATTTACAATGTGTTCTCCCTAGGATAGCCTGGGAAAGGCAACATCTTATTTGACCAACTCTCAAAAAAATGGTGAGCATATACACATCCATTACTACAAGCTCCCACAATAGAAGTGCAGCAACTTTGATAACAATATAAATTAAATAAAGGTAACGGGAAATGCACACACAGACACGAAGGTTAAAAGCAATGATGAAGGTCATTCCTAAAAATTGTCCAAGAATATTTATAAGTCCTTTTATAGTAAAAAAGTGGTGGAAGTCTTTTTGACACAGCTTAATTAGAAAATTCCTTTTGGTTTTTTATTTCCATTCCTTCTCCAAATTCTTTCATTTCTGAAGTTTTCTTAAAATTGGAATTAGAGCCATGAAGAATTAAGAAATCGTGTGTAATCATGGAGGAAATATTCTATACGTTTGTGCATAAATTAGCGGAGAAGTGAATAGGAGGAAATTTTACTCCCATGAAGTCCCACTGAAGAGTAAGAACTAACAGTTTTCCCTTCTACTCTGCCCTACATCTTTAAGTGCCATGAAACTCACCATTTATTTGGGGACTATGACTTTTTGGCCATTGAAAAGGCCAGTTCCAAAGGGAGCAATTTAAATACGTCTCATAAAAGTTTCAAGTAGGTGTCAATGGAAAGCCCTCTTTGGGCCCAAAAAGAACAATTCATGAGGATTCTTTGCAAAGACTACATGAAGCTCATGGCACTGGCACGGGAATACTCACTCAGCTTCCTCCACGTGGTACCCTCAGGGAGGAATTATGTCTCAGGTCTCACCAGCCTCCTCCTAATTTATTTCCCGTCTAACCCTCTATCCTTCCACCCCCAACATGATGTTATTTTCTCTTTCCTTGGGGATGCCTCACTTTAAAAAAAAAAATAAGAACATGCATTTCCCAGATGTCTTTGCAACTAGGTGTGGCACAGCCAACTTTGGCTTAAAAAACTTAGCATACTTCTGGATGTGTTTTGCTTTCCCTATCCTCCTTATTGCTTACCTGCTCTTCTCTTTCTGTCTACCCAAAACACAGAGGAGGGGCTGGAACAGCCATCTGTTATCATGAAATCACCATGCCAGTTAGAGCCAAAGAGAGATAACAGAGCAGAAAGACAGAGCCCAGGATACTGATTATCATGGAACTGCTGTGCCAGGCTGGAATGCCTTTTTCTGGATTTCTTTTTAATCTTACGTGTGTTTGATTAAGGTACATTTGGCTGGCTTCTGTTACATGGAACCAAACATGATTTCTAACTGATGATATTGATTGTTGCTCAGCTAATGTCCTAGAGAGTGGGGTAGCTGGATCTTTCTTCATTCTCTTTCCATTCTATTATGACAGCCCTAGAGTCTGTGCCTGCTTCTTTCAGAGTCATTTTTCTTTCAGTCAAACTCAGTTCTTATAAAGCAAAATCTTTGGCTTTTGAAAATATTGATTTTGATGTGAGTTTCAAGAGTCTATTTTGAAAGTCAAAAACTGAACAGCTATTGATTCTTTTTCTTTGCATTCTAATTATAACAATCTTAACTCTCCTCAAGGCATTGTGGAAATTATTGACTACTGGGGGAGTGATCCCACAGTAGAAATTGTGGACAAGAAAATACAAAAATTTTAAAATATCATATTGAATAATAGGAAAAAGAAAATAGGCTTACAAATTTATCCTGCACTCTTTTAAATGCCTTAAAATTTGGTATATGTTTACAATGGAATATTACTCAATTATAAGAAACGACAGTGATCTAGCATCTCTTATACTTTCCTGGATTAAACTTAAGCCCATTATCCAAAGTGGGGCACCAAAAGAGCAGAAGAACGGGATCCATTTATACTCACCTTCAAATTGGTACTAACAGATCAACACTAGGTTGATCACATGGCAGAAATACACTCTAGGGATTAGGGGGATGAGGGGGCAAATCTACAACTAAAGGACACGGGGAGCACTAAAGGGAGGGAAGGGCATGCCTTTAACCCGCATTTGGGTGAGGCAAAGACATAAAGTGTAACTATAATGTTTGTACCCTCACAAAACCCTGGAATAATAAATAAATTTAAAAAAATGCCCAAGTCATTCTTATTGCAATCAATAAAGTAGATTTTCTTTTTGTCTCATAATTTAAGTTGCATATTTCTCCTGGAAATAAAGAAGATGTCTGAGCTTATTCCTGGATCTCAATACATGCTTCATGAATGAGTACACACAAAAAATTATTTGGTTGTGGCTGCCAAGGCAACAGTATACTAAAACTGGAAGACTTCTGGAAAACAACAGTAGCTTACACACCGTACACCCTAGAAAGGCATCCTGAGTTATGGAAAATTAGTAGCCCAGAGTTTTGATTCAGTGCTTGATGTATAGAACATAGTGGGACATACAGAACTTTCCCTAGGGAATTCAAGAGAGCTTAGTAAATTCTTTTAAAACTAGATCTATAGACAATGTTTAATTTTACTGATACTAGAGGGATATCCCTCTAAAGACAAAACAACAAAAAGGAAAGAGATCTCAAGACTGTAAATCAAGATCTTAGAAGAGAAGATAGACCTGGGACACCAAACTCTTTGGGATGCTATACCAATGTAAATTTCCATGATGTACTTGGTGAAGAACAAGATTATAACCTAACAGGTCATTTAATATTCACGGAGATTCAGATACTTAGAGCAAGAACTCAAATTACTAAAAATAATCTTTTCCAATTCCTGGAAAAAATAAGCATACATATTTATGGGCAACAATATACCAGCATTTAATCTCCAATTTAAGTGTCTGAGAACTCAAGAAATTATTAATACAAAGGCACTTTACCATATTGTTCATCTTTCAATAAGTACATTACCTTGAATTGTTTTCCTCTGTAACTCTTTCTATTAAAAAAAATCGCGTCTCCTTGCAAAGACTGTGGCTTTTACTTCCTCTGTATACCAATCACTGTACTAGGAATTAATTGGACTCTTATTAAATAATTTTCTGGTCATTTCCAAGATGTTCCATATCAAATTTGAATAGCAATTTTTTTGTTTAGAAAGCCAAAATTAATGTGCAATAAGAATGGCATGGATTTTTTTTTAATTTCAAAATATTAAGGGGGTATAAATGTTTTTGTTAATTGTACTTGTTAGGTAGGTTTTTACCCCTCCCCTCCTACCTTTTCTCCCCTTCTTGATTTCCAGTGACTTTTACTTCTCTCTGTGCCCATGTGAGCCCATGGACTAGTTCCAAATTATTAGAAGTACATGTGGTGTGTGTTTTTCTATTCCTGGTATACTTTGCTTAGGATAATGGTCTTTAGTTGCATTCAAATTGCTGCAAAAGACAAAAATTCCTTCTTTTTTATGGCTGAGTAGTACTCCATGGTATGTGTATACCACATTTTGTTAATCCACTCATGAATTGATGGGCACTTAGGTTGATTCCACATCTCTGTTATTGTGAATTGTGCTATAATAAATATTTTTTTATTATTTCAAAACATTATGGGGGTACAAATGTTTGTGGTTATATGGATCACTTTTATCATATTAATACTTGAGGTAGGGTTATAAGTATGCCTATCACCCAGCTAGTGTTCACTGTAAACGTTAGGTAGTTTTTCACTCATCTCCTTCTTCCACATCTACTCTGCTTAATTTTCACTGAGTTTTACTTCCCTCTGTGCAATGTGTGCTCATCCGTTAGTTCCAGTTTAATAGCAAGCACATGTGGTGTTTGTTTTTTCATTGTTTAGATACTTCACTTAGATTAATGGTCTGCATTTCCATCCAAATTGTTGCAAAACCCTTTAATTCACCCTTCTTCATGACTGAGTAGTAGTCCATCATACACATATACCACATTTTGTTAATCCACTCATGAATCGATGGGCACTTGGGTTGATTCCACATCTTTGCAATTGTGAATTGTGTTGCAACAAACAATTGATGCTGTGTCTTTTTGATAAAATGACTTATTTTCCTTTGGGAAAATACCCAGTAGTGGGATTGCTGGATCAAATGGTAGGTCTACTTTCAGTTCTTTGAGGAATCTCCATACTGTTTTCCACAGAGGTTGTACTAATTTCAGTTCCACCAACAGTATGTAAGTGTTCCTTTCTCTCTGCTTCCATGCCAGCATCTGTTGCTTTTGGACTTTTTAATAAAAGCCATTTTAATTGGGGTAAGGTGAGATCTCATTGTGGTTTTAATTTGCATTTCCCCTATGATTAGTGACATTGAGTGTTTTTTCATATACTTATTGGTCATTTGTCTATCTTCTTTTGAAAAACTTACGTTCATGTCTTTTCCCCACTTTTTAATAGGCTTTTGGTTTTTTCCTGTGCAGACCTGGCACCATTCAACTGAGAGTTCAGGATAGTGTCAGCTGCAGAAACCCAGGATCGGTGGCCACTTGATCTCTGCTGCACTTGCTCTCTGGTGCAATCTCTTTGCACAGAATCTAAGCAGCTTCCTGATCAGTCCATGTCGGTGATGGTGGAGGGAGCCCCCTCACAGCTTGGGCCACAGTGCCTAGGGGTGAGCATGGAGCCCCAGGGCTCTACTTTCCTGACCTTCCCCACATGTGTATGCTTCCCCACAGATCCCTTTTAATCTTGCTGAATGAATCACCCCATCACTTTCTCCTTCACTCTGCAGGTCCCCCATCACTTTTCCAGGATTTTACAATGTGATTTCCAAGAAGAGCCATCTATAGGAAGGCAACTGCTTGCAACTTTTGATCCTTTCTTTAAGAATGGCATGTGCAGTCTGCTTCTAGTCTTCCCTCTTCCTCTTTTACACAGATTGTTTTTATTATGAGACTCCCAACCCTCCGCTTTTAATTTGTCAAGGCATTTCCTATCTCTAATTGTTATAATTCCTTTGTATGATCATTCTATTTATTTCCAGAGGCTTATGCCCTCTATTTTCTGGAGAAAAAAAAGAAATGTATTCCGCTCACACTCCTCTCAATATTCCAGGCCTCTGTCCCCTCCCACGCCCCCTCTTGAAGAGGAGACTGCATCCAGAGATCCAGACCACTCTTGTACATCACTCTTGCCTCCCTTGCGATGTTGATGAGTGGTGTTGTTCATATATACTAACTCTCTCTCTCGTCCCAG
The DNA here is from genome assembly GCF_000956105.1 of Propithecus coquereli. Taxonomy (NCBI): domain Eukaryota; kingdom Metazoa; phylum Chordata; class Mammalia; order Primates; family Indriidae; genus Propithecus; species Propithecus coquereli. Next base: position 1,847,207 of record NW_012137525.1, on the reverse strand, counting down.
CCCACGGCCAATAAACAACTACTTAAGGAGGGAAAAAATGAAAACTGTGGATCTTTTCCAAATTTTTCATGAAACTTTTGTCATAACATTTATCCTTCTTCCACTTCTTATTTTCTAAATCTGTGTCCTCACCAAGACTCCATTAACGGTGGATAGCAAGCCTCACTAGCCTGTAGTCATAAGATAAGGTTCCAAAACACCAGTCCTCACCTGCTGCCACAGGGACTCATGTGCCCTCAAAGCATCTACCATTTTCTCCTAAGAATTACAGATGCACATGTGCAAAGCAGCTCCCCTGTGCTCTTTTTCCCTGGCCTTCTTGTTAAGCTTTGATGTCCCTGGCTCTGTTGTTGATGGCCTCCAATGGCCTCTAGTGACAGCTACTCCCACCTCAAGGTAAAGACACAGTTCTCCAGTTTTCTTCTGTGTCCCAAGCCATGAACAGTCTTCTTCTAGTTCCCTATAATGGAGTCAAAACCCAGGTGGCAAATAATGATAAAACAAACTATACTTTTGCAAAACAAATCCTGAGACTAACATTACCTTTGCTTTTGGAAGCAACATTCTTGGGGAAAAGGACAGAAAGAAAGATTGAACAGAAAGAGAAATTTGGATGCAATGCAGTCTCAGTGAAGACTACGGTCAACCCTACAGCAGGTTCTGGAGCTGGGATTACCCCTCGGAGTTGTCCAAAGTTGGGGCAAGGAGGCCAAGCCTTTATACAAACTCATGGACAAGTCACTGGATGGATATAGGTTACCCTGAAAGGGGGCGTGACCTTGGGCTAGATGATTCTCTGCAGATTAAACAATCCCAAAAGGAGCTGACAGTTGAGTTGTCTGTCAGCAACATAACCTGTAATTGGGGAAATAAATTCTTTATTCCTGAATGACAATCTAGGCCATAAATCACAACTTTACACAAACATCTATGTTTTAGATAGGGAATCCCCTTATACATTGTTTTCTTTCTCAGTATGACACTATGATCAGTTATTCTTCCCATATTAGGTAACTTTCTCATTTTCTTCCTACAAAACCTACTATCCTGTAAGTCAAACTCTAATCCTGCAAATTCCTCAACTATGACAGCACTAAAGTGTAACCTAGTTGCTCCTTGAATATGTAATAATTGTTACAAAATATATTAAACAAAACTAGTGCAACCTCTGTGGAAAGCAATATGGAGATACCTTAAAGAGATACAATTAGAAGTACCATTGGATCCAGCAATCCCATTACTGGGCATCTACCCAAAAGAACAAATGATACTGTATAAGAAAGACACCTGCACCCGAATGTTTACAGCAGCACAATTCACAATTGCAAAGATGTGGAAACAACCCAAGTGTCCATCAATACATGAGTGTATTAATAAAATGTGGTATATGGGCCGGGCGCGGTGGCTCACGCCTATAATTCTAGCTCTCTGGGAGGCCGAGGCGGGTGGATTGTTTGAGCTCAGGAGTTCGAAACCAGCCTGAGCAAGAGCGAGACCCGTCTCTACTAAAATTAGAAAGAACTTAATTGGACAACTAAAAATATATATAGAAAAAATTAGCCGGGCATGGTGGCGCATGCCTGTAGTCCCAGCTACTCGGGAGGCTGAGGCAGGAGGATGGCTTGAGTCCAGGAATTTGAGGTTGCTGTGAGCTAGGCTGACGCCATGGCACTCCAGCCCGGGCAACACAGTGAGACTCTGTCTCGAAAAAAAAAAATAATTAAAAAAAAAATGTGATATATGTATACCATGGAGTACTATTCAGCTTTAAGAAACAATGGCGATATAGCACCTCTTGTATACTCCTGGATAGAGCTGGAACGCATTCTACTAAGTGAGGTATCCCAAGAATGGAAAAACCAGCACCACATGTACTCACTATAGAATTGGTATTAACTGATCAACACATAAGTGCACATATAAGAATAACATCTATTGGATGTTGAGCAGGGGGAGGGGGGAGGGGAGGAGGGAGAAGCGGATGGGTATATGCATACACAAAGAGTGCAATGCGCACCACGCGAAGGATGGACATATTTGAAACTCGGACTTAGGGGGGAGGCGGGGCAAGGGCAACATACGTAACCTAAACATCTGTACCCCTATGATATGCTGAAATAAAAAAAAAAAACTTTATACAGATTTTGAAGCTTTTAATGTTCATGATCACTTTACAGAGCTCTTAGAACAAAATACACACTACAGAGTTTTCTCCATAGCACTTTTCCAAATTCTTGTCTAAATAATAGGTATTATCATTAGCAACAACCACAAAAAAGTATGTGGTAGATATTAATTAGGAGAAAATGTAAGTCTGTTTCATATGGAAAGTATGGGTCATTAATACCTTAGAAGATTGTTATGAGAATTGAATAAAATTGAAGGATCTCAAAAGAACGTAAAGTCTACTAGAATATCTTATCCTAATAGCATTACCTAACACAATGCCAGAAAATAAATAGTAGTAATTTCAGAATGTGCTTTTCTAAAAGATTACCAAAGTTTAACTACTACTTATTGGTCTTCCTAGATCTAGGAATATTTACAGTAATATGCTGTTATCATGATTTCTATTAAAAAGACCATGGATTTCCTGAGGAATATTTTATAACAGCAATCCCCAACTTTCTGGCACCAGGGACCGATTTTATGGAAGTTAATTTTTCCACGGATGGGGGTTAGGGAGGGGGAGAGGCTGAGCTCAGGTGGTGATGCAAGCAATGGGAGCAGCTATTAATAGTAAAAACAGATGACGCTTCCCTCACTTGCCTACCACTCACCTCCTGTTTTGCATCACCCCTCCCCCTACCCAGTTCCTAAGTTTCATGGAAGAAAATTTTCCCATGGAAGGGGGAAGAAGAGAGCAGCAGAGCTCTATGGCCAGTCCCTTACAGGTCATAGATTGGTACCAATCTGTGGCCCAGGGGTTGGGGACCACAGTCTTATAACAGTTTAACTCATATTTCTCATTATGTTTTTAGGATAATGAAACCTCCATCTATACTGAGTGTCACAATGTCTTTAAAACTACGTAATATCCTAAGTTTTGTGACCTTTCCTTTCCATAAAACATCATTTAAACATGCTAGCAACCTCTAATGTAAGATAATTTATTACTCAGTTTCAGGGATTTGGTAAAATATAAAAGACATATACTATATTAAACATGTTTACCTGAATAATTGGCCAAGAAACATTTTTATATACTTTTTATTGTGGTATAACATATGTAAGTGCACAAATACTAAACGCAAGAACCACCCAGATTGAGATCTCGAATATTTTCATCGTGCAAGAAGGCTCTCTCATATCCCTCCCTGACAATGCTCTCTCACAGAGGTTAACTATATTCTGTGTTGTTCAAGTCTTCTATATCTTTCTAATTTGTGTCTGCTTGTGCCGTCAATTACTGAGACTGTGTTAAAATTTCTAACTATGATTGTGGATTTACATGTCTATTTCTCATTTTAATCTTGTCAATTTCTGCTTCTATTGGTGACAAATATTCTCATATCTTGTTTATTTGAGAAATTCTTTATTTCACCTTTATTTTTTAAATAAACTTTTTTCTATTTGAATAATTTTAGATTTATAGAAAAGTTGCAAAGATACTGAGACTATCTGTACAGGCTTCACCCAGATTCCCCTAATGTTAGCATTTTATTTAACCATGGTACACTTCAAAATTAAAACATTAACACTACTATTAACTAAATTACAGACTTTATTCATGTTTTACCATATTTTCCACTAATGTCCTTTTTCATCCCACGATCCAATCTGAGATAATACACAGCATCTAGCATCTTCATTTTTGAAGAGTACTTTTTGCTGTGTATAAAATTCTATATTGAAAATTGTTTTCCTTTCAGCTCTTTAAAGATATCATTCTACTGTCTCATGGATTCCACAGTTCCCCCTAAAAAGTTAGCCAACAACCTTATTGCTTCTCCTTTAAAGATGATATGTATTTCTGTTGCTTCTGGCTGATTTTAAGTTGATTTTTTCTCTTACATTGGTTTTGAGCTGTTTAATATCATGTACCTAGAGATAGGTTTTTTGCATATATTTTGATAGGGGTTCACTGAGCTTCTAGTGCCTGCGTGGCTATCCCCCCTCAATTTTGGAAAATTCCCAGATGTTCTATCTACATTGCTTCTGCCCAGTTCCTCTGTATGCTCCTTCTGACACTCCAAGCATATGTATGTAGAACTTTTCTTTTGACTTCTGTTTCCTGTACTCTGATTTGTTCTTTCCATTGTTTTCACTTTATTTACTTCAGTTTGGATAGTTTTTATTGATCTGTCTTCAAGTTCATTAACACTGTCTTCTATCGTATCCGGTTTGATGTTTAGCCACCGAAAGTGTTATTAATTTCAGATCTTACATTTTTACTTTTAAATGTCAGTTTTATTCTCTTTAATAGATTCTAATTCTGTACAAAAGTACTGTCTTTTCATTAGTTTTTGGTCATCTTTTTTTTAATTTTTAACATATTTAAATTTTTATTTTTAATTATTTGTTAGTTATTTTCAATACCTAGATTATCTGGGGGTCTGTTTTTATTGCCTGTTTTTTCTCTTGCCTATTAGTCATATTCCCTGATATTTTCATATCCTCATAATTTGTATTGCATGTTAGACATTGTAAAAATATAATTGTAGCACCCATTTATGGTGTTATTTTCTCCATGTAAAGGTTATTTCTTTCCCCTCTTAGGCAGATAAGTTGAAAAGTTAATTACTTAAATCCAATCAGGGATTTAGCTGAGTCAGCTCTAGGTTATACTTTTAGTAAAAGGTAGTCTACCACTTATTCAAAAATGTTTCTTGGGCATGGGCACCCTGAACTTTTGCTTTAGAAAGTCTCTGTCTCTTTAATCCTGAAAAACTGTGAATGACTTATTTCTGTCCTTTATAGATTTTGAGCTTAGCACTGTAGTTCCCTGCTTCAAATATGTATCAAATATATTGATGTGTCAAATATTTTGATGGGGAGACTGGCCATATCAAGCCCTCTCCCTCTAGCAGGACCTTGTCTCTAAGCATGAGGAAACAAAGTAACTTAACCCTGACTTTCCAAGTCTGAACCCAGTCCCCAACCTTATGTCCCATGGGGAAAATGAACTGTACTTTTGAGTTTCCTCTGGATTCAACCAATAATACTATCCTGTACAATTACCAAAAGCTTCATTTTTTTCTTTCAGTAGGATTTCACTCTTTAGACTAAGGCTAGTCTTCCTGGACTGAGCAGAAAAATACCTCTAGAGAAGACAATAGCTAGCAATCATGAACTCATCTAGGCCAGGCTCTTCACTCTCTGGAATTTTATTTCATCTATTCTCTTTATTTACATAGCTCTCCAATATCTTTTAAAACATAATTTTGCAATTCCCACAACATAATTTTGCAATTCCTCTTGTTTTTTAATTTGTTACAGTGGGATTGTGGGATTGTTGCCTTCTCGTGATCAATAGATTTATTACATCACACTTGCAGGCAGAATTTCAATTCCATTACATTTTAGCAAACAAACATATGTTTAATTATTTGAGGTCCATCTTAAGAAAGAGAATTGCAAATAATCTTAGAAACAAGTCTTTTGCCTATAATGTTGAAAAAAATTTCTGGAAACAGTGATGATACTCTAGAAAGTACAAAATCATTGGCATTACCCACCCACCCATGTCTAAAGTAGCCAAGACGAGGCTAAAACATGCCAGTCAGAAAGCAGTAGACACATTTATCATGGCACTAGTTGCATATACCTGGGATGAACACATGTCTCAATTTTTCCTGGACAATTTCAATCTACATCTACGATCATTTTATAACTAAAAGCAGTATCTTTACTCACAAACATATTCCAAGATAAATGATAAATTACAGGGTTCCATCTCAGTTTATATTATAGATACGAAGTACGCAGAAAGACAGTATTCTTATTTTCACTGTACCTCCTCCCCATGCATACTTGTACGTATCATTAGATCTTACTGTCAACATAACAGTATATTGAGGTTTCTGAACCATGGCCATGTTATAATATCATTGCCAAAAACCAGAGCAAAATAAATGACTTTTATATTCTAAATGTTCCTTGATAATCTACATCTGCAGCTTCAGAATTTTTTCTTTTCTGAATTTTATGTTCACCTGATTGTAGCTTTAAGAAAAGCACTAACAAAAGTTTGCTATTAATATAACCCTATACCGCCATTGAAAAAGTTTAGTTCAGTTCCATTAAAATATTTTTACATTTGAGCATAAACTATTTATTGTTTTAGACATGTACTCTTTTTCTTTAAACATGATATAATAGATACTTGAAAAACAGAGCCAGAAAACAACTTTGGAATTCTTACAGTTTTAGAGATAGTATATAAAATATGTTGCTTTCAATTCTCCATGGAGTAAAGCTCGGAAATGAGGCCGAATTTTTTGAAGACAAAAAATTTTAGACCCTAAAACATGCACGGTACATTAGAGAAAATCTTGTTGGTTAAATCACTTGAGCCATCAAGTTTTTCATAAAGTGTCTTGATATGTTTTTGACTGATACCATCTGTTATCTACTGAAAAAATTGTTTTACTTTGGAAAGCATTCATCAAATTATAGGTGACATATTTGCTTGAGAATATACTAGACCATCTGGTACTATAAAAAATTGTTTCTAAAAAATACTGCCATCCTATCTCAGCAATACCATCCATATTTTTCAGAAGCTTTTTTTGTTACACTCCAACAACAGAAACACATGATATTTTTGGCTCCTGGCTAAAGAAGCAAAGAAAAACATTTACAAAGAGATTTCTCTAAGCACCATGATATTTTACAGCTATTCACTAAAAGAATAAATAGGTGTCCAGAAGAATGAAGTGTGGAGAAGAAAGGAAGAAGGCATGGTAGGCTTGATGAATATTTCATATCCTGAATAGGAAACCATCAAAACAAAGAGCTTCAGAAAATCCTCCCTGTACACATGGGCTTTGTAGAACAGTTAGGTATATTATTTTATTTGTAGTCATGAGAACTAAATTTTCAGCTTACAGACACACTCTCATTGCTATTACTGTCCTATGGTTCCTATTCAGTGTTGTAAAAAATTATATCTTTTTCTAGGGGTGCTTTTCTATTTATTAAAATAGTAGATGAGAAACATAAGAATATAATCTCACCTCTGATTTTTCTATTTTCAGTAATCTTGCCAAAGGCCAAATTTTCTTCAACTATAAAATAGGCCAGTTTCTCACCAGAACAAGGTTTCTTTTTGATACTGTGAACTAGAGCAATGGTTCTCAAACATTGTACATCTCACCAGTTCTTCCAAATGGTGAAAGGAAGAAGCTGCCCAATTTTCCTATTAAGGATATTCATATATTTTTACCACATTTCAATGGCATGGTACTCATTTACTCATTTTAAAATGAACATTTACTGAGCACTTATTATGTAGCCAGAAATACTAAACCCTGAGAATCTAGTAATGAACAGAAATAGTCATGGTGCTTGTCCATAGGGAGCTTAAAGTCTAGTAAGTGAGAGAAGCATTATTTAAATAATCACTAAAACTGCAAGTATAATAAAAGTCATGGAGAGTTTAGGAGGAGTGAAATACGTTATGTGTGCATAATAGGGAGTTAGGAATCAGCCAAATAGGTCCTTGTAGGTGTCTGTGGAGAAGTAGTATATTATATGAGATATGAAGTATGAATAGCAGTTAACTCTGTAAAAGAGTCAGGGGGAGCATTGCAAAAATAATAGCCCCACACTTGACTCAGACCTCTAGCATAATGTAATTCACAATTTATTAAATATATCTCTGAAGGAATTGCCATTCTTGATAAAACACTAAGGAATATTCTGGTAGATTTTAATTGGTTTTAGGACTTTTTCAAAAACTTGTAAGCGAATTGATTGTCAGTTGACCTTGAACTAGATATTCATTTCTCTTTCTGTCTGGTCCATTCCTGATTATTGAATCACCTAGTTTTTTTCTATAAATATCACTATTGAGAGAAACATGTGAATTGCCTGCTAGAAGCTTTTCAATTGCAGCAAAATTGCAATCAGATGTTGACATAAACTCATAATTATTGCCAGAAAAGTCTTTATAGCACAGTTGGTGGACCCATCAAGATTAGATTTTCTCACAAGGATCCACCATAGTGGAGAGGATCAAAGAACAGCACAAGAACAGTGTTGAGGTTGGGTGTGGTGGCTCACACCTGTAATGCTAGCACTCTGGGAGGCCAAGGCAGGAGGATCACTTGAAGTTAGGAATTGGAGACCAGCCTGAGAAAGAGCAAGACCCTGTCTCTACTAAAAATAGAAAAATTAGCTGGGCATGCACGACTGTATTCCCAGCTACTTGGGAGACTGAGGCAGGAGAATTGCTTGAGCCAGGACTTTTAGGTTGTAGTGAGCTATAGTGATGCCACTGCACTCTAGCCAGGGCAACAAAGCGAGACTTCATCAAAAAAAAAAAAACAGTGTTGAAATCCTTTATTGCCCTTGCCTTCCAGTACTTGAGCTTCCACTGGAAGCTTTTGTTGAGATGCGAAAAACTGGCCTCATTCTTGGAGTGTTCTTATGTCAAAGCCCACTGGTCATTATATTAGTTTTCTATTGTTACCATAACAAATTATCACAAATTAGCATCTGAAAACAACACAAAATTATTATTTCATGACTTTTTAGATCAGAAGTCCAGGTACGGTGTGGCTTATCTGGTTCCTCTGCTTAGAATCTCACGAGACCAAGATCAAGGTGTCAGCCAAGCTGCACTCCTTTCTGGAACCTCTGAGGATGACTCTTCTAAGCTCATTCAGGGTGCTGGCCAAATTCAGTTCATTATCGTTATGGGACTGAGATGATCGTTTCTTTGCTAACTACCAGCTGGAAGCTTCTCTCAGTTCTTTCCTCTTGCTCTCACCTCTTTACTTCTGTAACTCCGTCCATGTTGAAACCAGCACCAGTACATCAAGTCCTTCTCGTATTTTAAATCTCTGTGAGTTCCTTTTCTACCACATCTCCTCTATGTCCAGTCAGGGGAAATTCTCTACCTTTAAGAGTTCACATGGTTATATCATCCAGGTTATCCAGAATAACCTTTATTGTAAGAGCTGTGATCTTAAATACATCAGCAAATTCCCTTTTGCATGTAACATAACATATTCACAAGTTCCATGCTTAGGGTATGGTCATCTTTGGGGGGCTATTTTTCAGCCATTTTAAAAGACATTTGCTTTTGAGACATCTCTGCATCCAAGGAGAGAGCTTGGAGAGGTAGTTTGAGTCTGCAGTTGTGGTCCTCTCAGTGACCTACTTCAGAGCAAGAGCCTGCAGAGGTGATTTGACAAGGGGGGGATAGCAGATTCCCCCAGGAAAGGGAACTAGAAATGGTACCTTACAGTTCTGGTCGATGCTGTATGTTAAGGAATTCTGGGAATGTTTGAGGAATGCATGACTATATATATTGTTTTCTGTCTGCAGTGTTTGATTTTGGACACATTTGTTTCTGCTTTTTGTCTGGAATATGATATTTGATTCAGAGTCATGTTTGTCCATGAGTTTAAGACGGCTGCTTATAGGCCTTTGTGTTTGTGCTCAGTGGAAGCCTCTGGGAACCTTGTAGATACTCAGCTTCGCATTTGCTGACAGCAGCAGTTCTCTAACTTTTGTTCTTAGGATTCCTTTATATTCTTAAAAATCGTTGAGGACCTCAGACAGCTGTTTTATTTTTTAACATAATGCAAACTAAAACTAAGAAAAATTTTAATATTTATTAATTATTTTAAAAACTTAGAAAACAATTTCATGTTAACATAAATAGCATATTTATAAATGAAAATTTTCAGAACAAAAATGTATTTAGTGATAAGAGTATGCATTGTTTAACTTTTTTGCAAAACTCTTTAATACCTGACTCAATAGTAGATAGCCATTAATGTATTCTTATACCTGGTTATAGTATGTTGTTTTGGTTTAAGTAATAAAGAAAATCTGGTCTCAAGCAGAAATATAATTGGAAAAGGGAGAATTTTTTAAAATATCCTTTCAGATATCATGAATATTCTTCTTCAACACCAAAACTTAACAAGTGGTAGTTTTTAAAAGGTTAGTTGGCATGTGGAATCTAATGCCATATGTACACTATTGTGTTAAAATCCATTGTTTTAATTTGCTTGATGGATCTTTTTGACACATGATTTTGTAGCATCATGTATTTGTCATTTGGAAAATAGTGATTTGCCAAGTTATGAAGACCTTCCAAATGCTGACAGATTTCACTCATAAAATAACGACAAAAAAAATTTTCTTAACCAACATTATCACTCATCGCATCAAAAGAATTATGAACCTGTGAAGCTCCTAGTGGAAGATGCAAGTTTTCCAAAATTCTAATATTTTTACTTGAAAGTTGAAACCTTATTATTGGCAACAAATAGTGTCAGATGTTTTTCTTGAAGTGAAAGACTTACTTCATTCATTTTCAAAGAAGCGTCTGCCAACTATCCAAATCTGAATAATCCATATTGTTCTTTCAAGTAAAAATAGTATTCCATGAAAAACAACACTATTTGAGTTTACCATTCAAATAATTGCTTAAGTGCTTTTTCCTGAGACAGCCAAAATACCTTTTTATGCAACAGAAGTGCTATATGTATATTTCCCACTTTGTCAATACATAGTGTTAAAAAAGATGAGTATTCAAGAGCCTGTATTTAATAACATTAATCATTTTTACTGCCTCATTAAGAACATTCTTAAGTGAAACCAGCATTTTTGGTTTTACTATGAGTAAAAACCAACAACAAAAAACACACTGAAGAGTTAAGTGACAGCAATTTTATCCACCATTGCTTTTGCTCCACATCAACCCAGTGAAAAAGACAAATAATACCTTATTGTTATTTTGAAAATAATTTTTCCCTTTTAGATGTTTCAGGAACCCAAGGGATCTATGGACCACATTGAGATCATTTAGCTTAGAACACCTCCAAAAATCAAGGGTAATATTTCAGGGCTTGTCATTTATGTGACCTTGGGGCTATCTAACTAAAAAAAAAAAATAGATCTACCAACCAAAAAATCCCAAGAGGACATTTTACCTATTTATACATTATCAACAAAAGCTCTCAAATACATAAGAATACAGAACTATTACAATGGAGGTAATTTGAATTTATAATAGTGCATTAGTTAACCATTGCTGAGTAGCGAATAGCTCCAAAATTTAAAAGATGTTTTAAAAAGCCTAATTATTCTTCTTCACAATACTGTAAGCTGGCCAAATGGTTCTTCTGCTGATTTTGCCTGAGCTCATTCGTGCAGCCCATTCTGTTGGACAGACAGCTGTGCTGGATGATCTATGATGGCCTTACTCACATGTCAAACAGCTGGAGCTTCACATGTCAAACAGTTGGAGCTAGTTGTCACTGGGTACCTTGGTTTCACTCCAAACGACCTTTCTTCCTGCAAAAGGCTAGACTTGCTTCCTTATATGGCAATCTGAGGGCAAAATTCCAACAAGGTGAAAGGAGAAGTGCCACATTTTATCATTCAAAGCAAGTCTCAAACCTTGATGGAAGGACCTTCAAAGACCTTCTGATCATATTTAATCTGCCGCAAATGGCCACTGAAGGTCTCTTTTAATATGACCAGAGCAAATCATCTTAGAGGAGCCCTCAAATCAAGCAGTGACAAAATTTCTCATAGTGTCTGCCCTATGAGATGGAAGAATAAGGTATTCTCAAAATGATGACTTAAGTCTCAAGTGTGAGTCCTTTTAAAATATTACTCAATTGTTTTGTAAGGAAGTGCTCAGAGAAGAATGGGGACATGGCAAAAGAACACACACGTTCCCACTGGCCAAATAAGGGACAATTTGAATATTTAAATAAATAATGATAGTAGTAGATTATGACTCATTAAATAAAATAATCCATGAGTCCATACTGTTATAAATAAATAAACAAATCCTGATAAGAGATAGGGGGAAGAAAACTCCTCTTCCTTACAGTAGAATGCCAAGTAATAAATATTGAAGGAATATTGGAGTAGTAAAATCATCATTTGGAAACCCCCGTTAGTAATTCCTTCAGGCAAAAATCATCAATGTATACTAAAACTGAGTGTGAGCTTGATGGGAAAAAGGGTATTTATATCATCTCAAAGTAAATCCCACAAAAGACTTAATTATAGAAAGAAAAACTGAAATTTTTCAGGCAAGAAACCTGACAAACATGACCTTAATCTAGCGATCAAAATTAACTTCAGCAGTAATAGGAAGATTAAATATCACCTGCCTCCAGGATGCACTGAGAAGAGTGCAATATCACTTCCTTGGTATTCTTGCATAGCACCAATTTAATCAAGATGAAACCACAGACAATCCTAAATTGAGGGAGATTCTACCAAATAACTGGGCTGTACTCTCTTCAAAAGTATCAAAAACATGAAAGGAAAAAGAATGACTGAGGAACTGTTTCAGATTAAAGGACACTAAAAAGACATGGCAACTAAATGCAGCATGTGTTCCTGGATCGGATCCTGTGCAGAAAAAACAAAAGTGCTGTGTTCATATGTTCTCTAAAGGACATTAGTGGGACACTTAGGGAAGTTTGAATAAGGTCCTTGAATCCGATCACAGTATTGTGCTGGTGTTAATTTCCTGTTTTTGATAATTGTGCTATGGTTATATAAACGAATGTCCTCCTATATAGGAAATATGCACTGAAGACTGCATATCAGATAACAAGTCCTCATCTCATTCTCAAACACTTCAAAAGATAATAATACTTAGATATGCGTTTATATGGAGAAAGAATAATAATGCAATTGTGATTAAAATGTTAACATCTGTGGCATCTGTGTGGAAGATATGTGGAGATTGTTCATGTAGTTTTTACAGCTTTTCTGTAAGTCTGAAATAATTTTAAAATAAAAGATTAAATAAATAAAATCAATTTTAAAATTACTGTTCAAAAAAGAACTCAAAGTTATCTCCTCATGAACCAAAATATAAAACTCTGGAGAGGCAGTAGCCAATTACCAAGTCTGGCTATAATAGTTATTTTTATAACACTCTGGTATCATAGATCCTCATACAATGAAAGCAGCATTTTAGCTGCTACTTATTAATGAACTGAATTTAGAAATTGGAAGCTTAGTGAAAAGCTAAAGTTAATAATCAGAGAACCACTTCAGAGGAGATTAAGGCTATATCAGAACATTGTCAACATAACACCTGAGAAGACAATAAGAAATCTGCAAATGTAAGTGTTGGTTTGGGAAATGTAGCAGTTAAGAAAATCCCTGTAAATATGGAGATCTCAGAGATGTCTGAATTGGTCCAAATTCATTTCAAAATCCCCAATATATTCCCAGCCCTTTACATTCACCTCCGTATTTACAAAGAAATAGACCACTGGAAAAGTGAATGGCTAAATAGAAACAATAATCCCTACATTAATCATGTTTTGGGAAAGTTTTCCATGGCTGATTCTCACAGTAATTCTGTTTCCCTTACAGAAAGAGGGGAAAGTCTCCAAAGAGGAAACAACTGAATTTCAGTTAATGGATAGTGTCTTAGTCACCGAGATTTAAAAAAAAAAACGATAAACAGGTGTTGGGCCATCCTTAAGAAAGCTTTCTTGATTGAGCTTTTACTATTATTCAAAGAACAAAAATTTAGTTTTAGTATATAAATATTTTAATTATTGATAAGTAAATATTTTATAAATAAATGTTTTATGAAAAACTATAATATTTAACACTCTTAATTATGGTAAATACTTAGACAAATTAAATATTATCATAGTATGGGAGAAAATGCAAATAATGTTTTAGTTCACATATGACTTTAATTTATAGTCTGACAGGGAGCCTAATTAATTGGTGATAACTTATATTTGTCTTATAGATCAGATAAGCAATTATTAATTATAATTAACAATTAATAAATAATTTTAAGATTATAGATCTGTAAATATATAGAGAGAGAATTATATTGAATTAAAATAATAAACACCTTTAAACATTGTTCTTATAAATTTCAAGCAATGCTACAAATTACCTATACCCACAGAGTTACCTTTATGTGAGTAAAATTTTAGGGATAAGAGTTTAATACCAAGTAGATTTATTGTTCTTTAATGTCCACTTAAATTGTATTCTAAGACCCTTAATTAACTTTAACACTTCAGACTTAATTAACTTCAAGACCTAAGGCTTGGAAATGTTTAAGTAATTAAAATAAATAGAAACCTTTCCTTGCAACAGAGGATGTAGCACTTGGAAAGTAAGGACATTACCAATAGTATCAAACAAAAAGACTTAGTAACCACACAATTAATTTTTTACTTGCATACTCTTGTTTACTTATAAACACATTTGTTCTTCCTAATATTCATTTTAAGAGGATAAAATTAGTAGAGTGAAAATACTACCTTAAAACATGCTTGGTAAGAATAATTGCATCTTAAAACTAATGATTTAAGCTTAAGCAATGTCATTATTATTATGTAATATATGTCTATATATTTAAAATATAAATATTTGGAAGTATTAAGATTAAATTTTAAAAGAAGCTATGTATAATAGAAAAGTGAGTGCTAGTAGGTTCACAAAGAAAAACGATCTTTAAGTGTACAGCCTGTTTTCAGTATGAGGCTGTACAAAAATATTTTTGTTTCCTTCATAGTCTATCAAGATGACATAGTTTTTGCCTAACTGCTGCATATGTGTACTGTCAAAAAGATTAACTTTTGAGTTGCTTTGGTATGTTTCATAACTGTAAATAATTATGAGCCAACAAACAGAAAAATAGAAAATTTCTCCCTTCTATGAAAGTAACATTCCTATAGTAGTTCTAAGGTATTATCACTCTGGTTAAAAACACAGTCAAAGCTGTGGCTATTTCCTGTTCTTGGACTCCTGTGATTTTATCCAAAACCATTTCATTGTTGCTCTTCTCCAGGACAAGGCCCCAAATTCAAAATACTAAAACTGACCAGTTTTTTTTTATATTAAAATCATCTTTGGCACTCCCTTGAAGCACAGACTCCCTGTGAGCATGTGGCCCTTGGAAGAGAGGAATACAAGCAATAGTAAGTTAAGATATATATGCTTCATATTTTCTTAATCAAACAAAAAAGATAATCAAACCTACATTAATTTCATTCAGGGGAAGTATTCTTGATATAAATATAATTTAGTGATTATATAACCTTTCAAATGTATA
>NW_012137525.1:1823346-1828070 GCF_000956105.1 Propithecus coquereli | reverse complement strand
ACAAGAGATACTGGTACAATAAATGAAAATCTACACTCCATCTCCAAGAAAGGGGTGGGAATTGTGTACAGCTTTTTCAATATGTTGTACCAAATCTCCGTTCCTCCTGTCTCTTGCAAGCCTCGGAGAGGAAAGCATCAGAGAAGTCTTTACAGGCATTTGGGGAGCTAGGTGATGAAAGAGAGGGTCAAAAAGCAGGGGAAGATGATAAATCTGGCTTTTCCTGCTAATGCACACACCCAACACATACCTATGTATAACCTTTACAAAGAGGTAAAAAAAAATATTACCTCTTGGTTGCTGGCCTCAAATCACATCATGCAACCCATTAGTTAGGACAGATGTGTTAAGTCCTTAGTGTGGTTGAACTCTCAGTGAGCATCCCAGAGCTCCGAGTTAGTATGAAAAATAACGATCCAGGTAAGGAGAAGAATGAACTATAGGGGAAGAGTTCATTCAGGGACCTATTTTGCACTATATGTGTGCTCAGGGAATTCAAATTCTCTTTGATACCTGGAAATTGAAACTGTAAGAATACTGTCAGACCTTAGTTATCTGCCTTAACTGCAATTCCCAGCCATAAGCACCTAGAAGCCGTACTCTGAGAAGTATCCCACTTCTTCCAGCCCCTTCCCACCTACCCCAAGGAGAAGAGGGCTCAAACCAGGGCTAAAGACAATATGCACCTATCATGGTGTCAACACTCAAATCCCAATAGTGCCATTCTAAGACCCTCTGCCCTGTCCAGCTTCTATTCTCTACCTCCCACTTTTTTTTTTTTTTTTTTGAGACAGAGTCTCACTGTGTTGCCTGGGCTAGAGTGCCGTGGCATCAGCCTAGCTCACAGCAATCTCAAACTCCTGAGCTCAAGCGATCCTCCTGCCTCAGCATCCTGGAGTGCTAGGATTACAGGTATGAGCCACCGCACCTGGACTGGATTGCTTTTTTTCCTACCTGAAACAACCAAAAGACATTCAAATATATGATTTTCAAAACATAGGATATCAGACAAAAGAAGATCATCCTTCAGAGATGGAAAACAAATGAGATGAGCCCCATGATTACTCCAGTTTCCAGGCCATGACACAGAGGGAGAACAATAAATTCAATAAATTCAACAACTTTGATGAAATGGACAAATTCCTTGAAAGGCACAAACTAACGAAGCTCATTCATAACCTGAATATTCCTGTATCTATTAAAGAAATTGAACTTACTCTTAAAACACCTTCTGATAAAGAAAACTCCAAGATCAGATGGCTTCACTAGTGAATTCTACCAAATGTCTGAGAAAGAAACAATAACAATTCTTCAGAAGCTCTTCCAGAAAATTGAAAAGAAGGGACTACTTCCTAATTCATTCTAAAAGAAAGAGTACTACCACGATGCCAAAACCAATCAAAAATATTACACGATAGACCAGTATCCATCAGAAACATAGATGTAAATTTCAAAACAAAATTTTAAAAAACTGAATCCAACAGCATATAAAATATACAATATATCACTAACAAGTAAGGTTTATCCCAAGAATACGAGGTTGATTTATCTTTCAAAAATCACTGTAATTCACCCTATTAAGCAACTAAAAAATATGCTTATCTCAGTAGGTGCAGGAAAGCATTTGACAAAATCCAACATCCTTTCCTGATAAAAACTCTTTCAAAAAAATAACAGATGGGAACTTCTTCAATCAGATACAGGGCATCTATGAAAAACCTAAAAGTAACATTAAACATAATGGTGAATGTTTTCCCCTTAAGATCAGGGACAAGACAGGGATGTCTGCCCTCACCATTTCAATTAGTATTGTACCAGAGCAATAAGACAAGAACAAAAAAATGAAAGAAATCCAGATTGGAGCAGAAGTAGTAAAACTGTCACTACTCACAGATAATATTACTATTATTGTCTCTGCAGAAAATCTAACAGAATCCACAAAAAAAGTTGTTTTAACTAGTACATGAGTTTATGACATCTTAATAAGAGAATGGTGAATGCAACTAGTGCATTCTCAAAAGAATTTAAGGATAATGCCTCTAATGTTTGGAATTTGGACTTTTAAAATGGGTTGGGCTCAGAAAAAAATCCCAATTGTTTTCATTAAAGGATGTTGGGATAAAGTTCATTTATTCTAACCACAAAAATATCTGTAAATAATCAAACTACTGATGATATTTATGATAATTCTATAAAAATACATATGCTGATTGACCTTATTACAAAACTACTTGGAAAATAGTTCACATATTATGCACAGTGCCTTTAATGATTCTCTGTACTGTTCATGGTAATATGGTTGTTTGTCTAGTTTCAAAATAATTAGATAAACCAAATTTATAATCATAACCGTGCCAGAAATCTTACATTTGAAAGAAAGCTTATTTAATTAAGTATGACAAGCCCACTCTAAAGGAGTGAGAACTGCACTTAACATAGAATTTGGTCTGATAACACTCTGCAACTAACATAGTTCCAGCATTCAGAAATACATTATAATAATATATTGCTATAGTATATATAATAATATATAATAATAACACATTTCTCTAAGGCTGGAACTCAGTTATAGCGTAGGTACCAGACCAAATGGTAGAGGTAGGTAGGGTAGTTATAAATATATATTACCACTCCTGGCAGGCCAGATGTGGTGATGAATTTGGGGTTCTCAGAGGTAAAAAAGGATAGCTCACACTTTGCGGGAAGGCAATAATTGTGGAGGAAAACCGTCACTTGGTCTTTGATCCCTTGCCTCAGAGTAGACAAGGAGACAATGGCAATTGGAAAGAAAAAAGGAAGGAAGGAGGGAGGGAAGGAATAGGAAAGGAAAAGGAAGTAGAAAGTAGAGGATCTAGGAGAGGAAAGATGGGAAGAAAGAGTTGAGGAAGAAGGAGATGAATGAGAAGAAGGAGAGGAGAAGAGAAGGCGTGGAGGGGAAGAGAGAAAAGGAAATTCTGGGACAACAGGGAGGCCCTGGATTTTTTTGAAATCTCTGAATAGAAATTAATTCTCTGTTCTTAGCATGGAAATGGCTCTAGTTTTGTTATGCAAACAGCAAGAGCATTAACATCTTTAATTGGACTTAGGTAAATAAAACAGGCCACATTGTAAAGAACATATATAAAATAAGAGCTTTAGTCCACAGACTATATAAAACAGCTAATATTGATTCTGAGTTGCCATAGGATTTTGTTTGGAGATATTCCTATAACACATGAAAAGAAATATCCAAATATAATAAAATATTGTGGATGATCTGGTAGGCATGACTCCATATGCATTTCATAAATTAAGTTTATGTGTAATTTCTGCCATTTATAAAAATATAAAAGTTACTGACTGATGAAAAAATTCAATTAATGATCTTAGCAGAAATATGCAATGAAAACCGGCTTTTTTTCCCCTTCTTTTTTTCCTTTTGTTTTTTTTAAGAGACAGGGTCTCACCGTGTCTCCCAGGCTGGAGTGCAGTGGCGTCATCATAGCTCACTGCAACCTCAAGCTCCTGGGCTCAAGCGATTCTCCCACCTCAGCCTCCAGAGTAGCTGGGACTACAGGCAAAGCCAGTGTGCTCAGCTGAGAACCTGCTTTTTGACAGAGGCAGATCTTTGAAGATTATCTGGATCGAAGGAGGGATTATACACTGAAATCTGTCCCAAATTTTCTCTGAGATAGAAACTATGTTTCTAATATAACAGACAACCTCATACTAAGAAAAAATTAATATTCCTGATGAACTGTCTAAGCAATTTCTGATGGATTTTTAACTGGATTGAGATCTCTTCAATGAAGCCAGTAACCCACCCAACCCAGTTGACTATCATTAGATTTTTAACTAAATTTCTTTTTACATCTCACCACTCTTTTCCCTACAAATGTCTCTACCAAGAGAGAAATCCTTAAAATAGCCTGCTATTTTACTAGCCTGTAAAAATTCTTGGCATGTGTACATAACTAATTACTTAATGTTATTAAATAGCATTTTGTGTAAAAGGAACAATAAATTGTAAATTATTGACAGATGTTTAAAAACAGAAATGTTGAAGATAAATTGCATTGCTATAGCTTAAGAAAAACACAACAAAATAATCACTACATTACTTACTGGTTTGCAGGGAACATACTTCCAAGATCATCAGTAACAACTTGCCACATTACAACTACCCCTAGGGCGACATGGGACATATGTCTAAATAGAGGAAAGAAGAAGAACAATGAATGATTTCTGTAGAGTGAAAGAAATTAGGAAAAATGGCTGAGGTTTATGGTGCCTAGAATCAAATATCACAGATTATGCATGGCAAGGAAAGTAGCCAGAAGATGGCATGTCACATAAACATAGGGGTTGAGAGAAGGAGGAAGTAATCTTAGTAAGATGGAATGAAAGTAGTATATTGCTGCAGCCTGTCCTCTGCAGCACAGAGATTGTGATTTGTCTCAAAGGGCTTAATCATTTCCATAGATGTTTATGAAGTATTCAATAATCATGGCCCTACTTAGAAGACACAAAAATCTACTTAGACTATCAATAACTAAAATTATTCAAAATTTAATTTCAATTACTACAAAAAACAACCACTTGATACAACATAACCACCTATATTTTTTCCCTCAAAGTCTTTTAAAAAAATCTCAGTCTTTCCAAGAGCAAACAGCTCACCTCATGTGAAAAAAAAAACTAGAGAATGTGAGAGTGAACAATAGAATGTTTAACTCAAGGGTATA
>NW_012137525.1:1816557-1822206 GCF_000956105.1 Propithecus coquereli | reverse complement strand
ACCACCCTTCTTTGTGAATGATTTTTGTCCACTTGGTCTAAATTTCTTGTAACTGACACTAACAACTTCATTTGGAAACTTTTCATTGCCTCCTAGAGACTGGCTAATGCTGATAACTAATGGATTCTCTCTACCACAAGGTATCCTGAGTTTTTTCTTGCACCAACATAGTGCTGCAACCAGAATAAGAAATGATGGCAGGTAAGGGCACAGAAAAAGAGAACTGAGGCAGCTTCTCAGGTGGCTGCGGCCACAGAGGGGAATAGGAGACCATTTAGTGTTTCCTGGTCACCCAAGATGAGCATAGCAATGACTTAGAGAAGGCAGGAAAGTATAAGGGTCCCCTGGTTTTGACAAAGGGACGCTGTCGGAAGACGTGGTGTAGACAGTGTCAGAAACCATGCTGAGACTACAGACATGAGCAGCAGATGGCAGTGGGACAGATGCCAGTTTCCAAAAAACAAGCAGGCCAGAAAGGACAGAGTACAGTGCAAACTAGATGCTCTTCTTCAAACTCCAACCCCAAGGTGCTATAATGAAATCCAAGCTCCTCGAAGTATAAATGCAACATGAGAGAAGGGCGGCAGAATCTCAAAATATGCACTAAATACCAGAAATGATGTAAATATCTCTGAACTTTAATCAGTTTACCTCAAACTGACAGATTAAATTTCCTATTTTCAGGCAGAGTTGGCTCAAGACGGTTACTAAGGTAGAGTAAAGTATGTATTTCTGTATACCTGAGTCTGTGGAAATTATTTTTTGTACAAACTTCCTTTTTTACTGTTCCTGTTTAATCCTGCTTTCTAAATTTACAAATCTTCCTTCCCCTCTTCTACTTAGCCTTCACTTTTGACACATGCTACCCTCAGACTCTAGGAGTTGAGTCCCATTTCCTATGATAACTAGATGTCTGGGCCGCCATGTACACCCAGCAAGTGGCCTCATACAAACAGTCACTGGCTAAGTAAGTTAGTCAGATACACACTGCTCACGAACATGGTCTACTTTTAACTTCACTTGTTTCCACTTGTTTTCAATTTTAGAGATTTTTAAATTGATTGTGTTTTGTTTATAAAATAATGTAAAATTAATACGTGGTTCCAAAGTCAAAGAGTAGGGGTGAACATAAAGAGTTTGTCATCAAAGCCACTCAATCCCTTTAATTATGTCTGAGTTATATGCCAAAAAGCAAAGGTATATGAAACTACCATTTTTTAAAAAAAAAATTACAATTATTCTTCCCTTACATTGAAAGTAATCAATTGGAAACCACCCGAATTAGAAGACTGTTTGTTACCCAGACGATAGAGTGTTTCCCTTTTTTAATTTGGCTATTAATATTTGTGGTTGATATATTTTTGGTGCCACAGAAGTTTTGATACCTTAAAGCAATGCACTATACTAACATAAGCAGGAAATAGGCTTTGCTTTTTTTTAAAAAAAAAAAAAGTGGTCTACAGACTATTGTTAAAGGGGAATTGGGGAAGAATCTGAATGATGGATTCTCAAACAGATCAATTTTAGGAAAGAGAACATAATGGAAGCTGGATAGAAGTAGATTTCTCTTAAAACCGTCAATGTTTATGTCCCCCTTGGAGTATTCGTATTTCACTTTGAAGACCAATACTATATATCATTCTAGAGCTAGGGATACAACAAGGTGTAAGACAAAGTTCCTGACCTCAAGGAAGTTTTACTCAAGTCTGAGGACACAGACCTTTTTTTTCAAGCAAATAAATACATAATCAAGGAAGATTGTTTCAGATAGCAGTAAGTGCCACTCACATTTAAAAAGGAGGGACAAGGTTGTCAATGAAAAATTCTCTGCAAGGATAACTTTTAAACTGAGACCTGAAGAATATAAAAGGGACAATCATATGAGAAGGTTTCAGGCAGAAAGAAAAGCAAGTACAAAGGTCCTGAGTCAGAAAAGAACACAATTGGAGAAAAGCAATAAGCAGTGAAGTTTGAGAAGTAAGTGGCAGGTCGGGACTGCTAGGCCATCCTCAAGAGATGTGACTTTATTCTAAGTGCACTGGGAAGCCATGGGAGGTTCTGAGCATGAAAGTGGCATGATCTAATTGTGTTCTCTAGGACTGGTTTGTAAAGAAGGAATTACGGAGGAGCCGATTAGGATGTGATTGTAGCCCTATGGGTAAGAAATAGCAGTGGTTGAGAAGAACATGGTGACAACGAAAGAACAACAGAAGTATATGGCTTTGAGACATTTTATAGAGAAATTAAAACTAGGTCTTCATGGTTTGGGTATAGAAGATGAAAAAAAGGGGGAAAATAATGATTCTCTGATTTTTTATTTGAGCCACTAGGAAGATGATTAATCTGAGATAGACTAAGAATGAAATAGGTTTGGGAGGGAAATCCAGAGTTCCATTTTGAATGTGCAGAGTTTGAAAGCTTATTAGACTTCCAAATAAAGGTGCTAATTAAATATTTGTCTCTATGAGATGCTCAGAGATGAGGTCATGGTTAGATAAATAAATCTGAGAACCATCAGTATATAAGGTGTACTTTAAAAATAGGTCTAGATGAACTCACCTACAGAGAGAGTGAAATAGATAGAAGATATATCAAGAACAAGCTCTGAAGTAATCCAACATTTAGCATTCCATGGAATTTGGAAAAATGGAGGTCATTGGTAACTATCAAGATCAGCTTCACTGAAGTGGTGGAGTGGAATTAAGAGTAAGGAAGTGTGAAAATAGAGGCAAGTAGCAGAAATCGGATGGTAGCCAGAAGGGGGTGACGGGTCAAAATCGTGCTTGTTTTGTAGTTGTTTGACAAAAGGAAGGCCCTAGAGTATGTATATGTACTCATAGAAATGGCCCCATCGATAATGAGAAATTGAAGATTCAGGACAGCATTGCATGGTTCAAGTATGGGCTCACAATGGCAGAAAGTGATTCTGTGCTTAGGCAGGACAGGTGTCTGCAGGAAGGGGACATGTCTGAAAAGCCCATGCAAGGGAAGAGTGGGATCCAGATTTTGAAAATAACTTGTGACCACAGGATGCAAACACCTCTATTTAAAGTAACTCCCAGAGTTACGTAATTATGGTAAAATGTGAATGGTAAAATCTGATTGTAAATATATAGAGTTCTTGGTAAATGTCTTTCAACTTCACTGTATGTTGTTTCTTATGCTTGCTAAACTTAAAAAAAAACCATTCTAGATCTATACCATAGAAAAACTTCCCAGTTCATTTTATGAACTTAGGATATTTTAACAACCAAAAGTTGTTAAATTTTGTAAAAGAATTAATAAATAAAAAAGATAGATTTATACTTATGATATAGAAGTAAATATTTTAAATAAAATATTAGCAAAAAGAATATAGCCATATATCACAAGAACAATACATGAAGATAAAGTTGAATTAGTCCAGAAATGCAAGGAACTTTTCAAAATCAGTAAGTCTAGTAATAAAATCCATTTCATCAATACAATAGACACTAAAAGGCATTTGATAAAAAACAAGTAATGACTCCTAATAAAAGGAATAGAAAGAAAATTTGAAATATAACTAAGACTATTTACCAAAAGTCAAATGATGAAATAATAGAATCAAGTAAAATTAGGCATTGTATAAGAATGTCCAAAAATTATAATTATCATTCATTATTTTCTGTAGGGGTCTATAAAATTCAATAAGACATGAAAATCAATTGTTATGAACACAGAAATATAACATATAAAGCTTCCTCTTATATTTTTCTTCTTTTTTCAAGACAAGGTCTCACTCTGTTACCTGGGCTAGAGTGCCCTGACATCATCATAGCTCACTGCAACCTCAAGCTCCTGGGCTCAAGCGATTCTCCCACCTCAGCCTCCAGAGTAGCTGGGACTACAGGCACATGCTACCATGCCTGGCTAATATTTTTATTTTTTATAAAGATGAAGTCTCAATATGTTGCCCAGGCTGGTCTCAAACTCCTGGCCTCAAGCAAGGCTCCTTCCTTGACCTTCCAAAGTGCTGGGATTACGGGCGTGAAATACCACATCCAGCTATCTCTTACATATGATGATATGATTGCATACCTAGAAATCCAGAGGTATATCAGTTAAAAAGTAAAAACACTTCAATAATCAAAATAATTTACTAAATTGTAGATATATAAGCAAAAATCAATCTTTCCTGAGTCTACAAATAGCAACTAGAAATGAAAATGTTTTTACAACAGTTTTTAAATAATAAAAGTTAATATCTAATAATTAACATTTAATAAAAATTAAATAAGAAACATATAGGCCATATATAAATTATAACAGTTTAAATCATATTAAACAACATAAAACAAAATTTGAAAAAAGGGAAAGGCATAGCATGTTGTTAGATAAGAAGTCTTCCCATTATTAAAATGTCAATTCTCCCATAAAAACAGGCGCAACAATATTAACACCAAACAAAAAAGAATTTAAGATGAAAACCACTACATAAGTGAAGAGGAATATTTCATACTGATAAAACATATGCTTGTTAACACAAGATAAAATGATAAAATAAGTTAAGAGAAATTAGTTAATCCTGGGGTCTTGAGGAGGAGGCTTAAATTCCCTAAGTCTCTCTGCTGTAAATCAAGGCAATTTGATTTAATGATCCCTTTCAGTCCTAACTTTCTATGAACTGTGACACATGTCTTGTTTATTTGACTCAAGATCAAAACTGAGGCATCTAGTGTCATTGTTCTAATGGAAATAAATCATTTCTCTGTGTCTACTTATGGTCACTCTGCTTAAAAAAAGATGAAAAATATTTAAAAAATAAAACAGTACTCACTAGTCAGCATAATACAAGAAATGAAAGACCCTAAATTACCAGTAACATTAAGGTGCAATTGTTAAAAGATTGAATTGTACATCATGGAGTAAAGGGTGAATAAGAAATAAAAAGCAAAAATCATTCGGTTTTTTCAAGTGTGTAAAATGCTTTTATTGATATACCCTATTCTTAAACAATTCATGTTGAATAAAAATAATGTAGAAAACAAATTCTGCAAGCAGCAAATAGTAACAAAGAATGAAGCTGGATTTGTTTTTCATTTTTTTTTTTTTTGGTCATCATCTGAATCTACAATTTCCAGATATAACAAATTCAGAAAGTATTGGACAAGCTGAATGAGTTCTGAGAATGTTATGCACATTTGCCAATCAAAATACTTCCAACAGAGAGGGGGAAAAAGTAAAGGAGATCTATTGAAAAACATTTTCATGACACAGAATCATTGAATTAAATGAATTTCTAATAAAGTATGGTGTGAACCGTATGATAATTTCAAGTCATATTCAAATGAAGCAAAGATTTACATGAAAGAACTACCTTTAGATGTATGAGTGTTCCGATGAGGAAAATGTGCTCAGTGAAGTAGAGAACCCAAAATACTTTGCAATATCCTGTCCACCGCGCAAGCATGATGACTTTGAAAGGGTCACAGAAAGAAATGAAAAATTGGAATAAATACTGACATAGCAGTGAAAGGGCTGAATAAAACTTGAGATCCCATATTCATATGCCCAAATCCAGATATTATTTCTGCATGGATGATCCAGAGATGATTAAGTCACAGCATGTCAAGACCTGAATTACTCTCAACTCTGTGACCAAATTTTCTTCCTCCAGATCTTGTTTGA
>NW_012137525.1:1811613-1815450 GCF_000956105.1 Propithecus coquereli | reverse complement strand
CAGGTTTCCTAATCACACCACTTCATAGTTTCTTCTGTTTCATAACTTATTTAGTATGTTGTAACTGACTGAACATTTCTCTTCATCCCTACCATTGCATAAGCAACTCAAAGAAAGAGGACATTTGTTCTTCATTTTTACATGTCCAGCATGGAACACACATAGTAAACAATTATGATGTTTGAGAGAGAAAGTAAATAGGGAAATTTTAAAAGAAGAGACTAATGAGTTAGAAACTTCTTAGCTCTAAAATTCTGTCTCTGTGATTCCATTTATTTGGGCCAGGTCCTCATGTCATAAACATACTATCTACAGAAGTAAGGGGTCAACTATCAAAACCAACAGCTATTCTTCTGTTCTCCAAGCCTGAGAGAAAACATTCCCTTAAACCAATCACACGAAGACATCAAGGAAGCTTTAAGGTGAGGGTAACTTGTAGTAGTATAAATTTTTAGGATTACCAAGAGAAGTAGATCCCTTGGTGGTGTATCATGGAGCTGATTTTTACCTCCAAAGCAACAGTGCCCAAAGAAGCATTGGGCCACCCTCCCATCCTGCAAAATGTCATCATAGCTGAATGCCAGAGAGATTAAGGCTTTCCACACCTTAGGGCAGCAGTAGATGCTCCCATGCTTTTGAAGCTTTCTTATCTGGAGTTTTCTTCTCTCCACGTCAAGTTAAAATGTATCGTCCCTTATTCCTAGACTCCTCAAAGCAGATGTGGTTGTGCCTTCTTCTGTGGTATATCCATAGTTCTTCCACAGAAGGTATCACACTCTTTTGCTATCAGTATCATTCTCCATGGGTGTCTTGCATTTTTGACCATTTAAGTAAAGACATTGACAGCTTTTGTTACAAACAATCTTTTTTCCAAGGATATTTGCTTGATAAACTACCTTAGAAGAGAGAGATAGTGTCTCCTTCTGAGGTGGAAAGAGGGTGAATATTTTTCCTAACCTGTCTTGATAATGAAGATTATGTCTCCCACCAAGGTGAAAGTTAGGCAAGTTAGCTAGCAGACTCCTTGATAATACTGGGAGCTTCCTAAGTTTGGGGCTCCTCAACTGGGATACAAACTCAAGGTGTGTGCACATCTATCTGGACCACTTTATAGCACCTCCGTGGAACTTGATGAGGTTGGAGAAGGAACCCATGGGAACGTGAAGCTTATGTTGTCTGCTGTGCCACAAGTAATAAAGTCCTTTTCTCTGACCCAAATATCTCGTATCTTCTGCCAGCATCTCTGAAACTATAGCAGGCTTGCTTCTTAAGTATTCAAGGAGGGTGAAATCTCAGACCCATTAGAGTTCTTGATAATGTGAAATGTGTGTGTGCGTGTGTGTGTGTGTGTTTAACGTATCTGGTTTCTTCTGACCATGAATTTCTTGAGAGTAAGGATTATATCTAACTCATCCAGGCATATCTAAGACCTAACCTAACTAACTAAAATAGATGTTAACTGAATAAAAATATAATGTGAACATGGGTAGTCAAGAGGAAAAGGGGTCAGGGAACACTTACCACATAATTTTCAGATCTCTTTATCACTTAAATTCATGTTTTAAATTAGATTAATGCTATTGTTCCAAGTTTTAAAAACACGAGACTATTGTCCATATAGATTCTTCACATGACAAGAACGACCTCAACCCCAACTTTCACATTGCCATTCCATCTTCATATCATAAATTTAATTTGGCATACTTCAGCAAATGAATGCATCAATTCTCAGTGTCTACAACATTCTATCAGAGATAGTATAACAATTTGCGAGGAGTTTTGCTTGAGTAAAAATCTGTGCTTTAGGTGTAATTGGTGATAGAAATGAGATGCCATTCCTTCCCCCAGTGGCTTGGCTTGGCTCAAGAAGAAGTGGGAAAAACTCCTCCATCGACATACATAGTTAATGCCACAAACTTATATAGGGAACATGAGTCTTTATGGAAGATAAAGAACTTGGACCATGACTCTTCTCCCCAGTTACCAAACCACCATCAACATTAAAGTTCAAAATATAAAATCATCTTTTTTGACATAAAGGACAATGAGGGCTTCTGACTGAAAATTTACCATAAGAAAAAAAGGAATTTGGACCTGTGTTCCAGATAAGGACATTGCTTCTGGATCCCATTTTGGTTAGCTTTGAAACCCATCCTTATTTAGTCAGTCTTGCATTGTTAGTGTATCTGGAGAAATGACTCTCTCTTATGTGCATTTGCAATGGACTGAATGTTTGTGTTTCTCTAGAGTTCATATGGTGAAGCTCTAACCCCCAGTGTGATGATATTAGGAGGTGGGGCCCTTGGGAGGTAATTAGCTCGTGAGGGTAAAGCCCTCAAGAATGGGATTAGTGCTCTTATAAAAGTGACCCAAGAGATCTCTCCAGCTCTCTTTCTATCACATGGGGCTAGACAAGAAGCTGGCAGCCTGCAACTTAGAAAAAGACCCTCAACAGAACTCAACTATGCTGGCATCCTGATATCTTGGACTTCTAGCCTCCGGAAGTGTGAGAAATAAATACCTAGTCTATGGTACTTTGTTGCAGCAGCCTGAAATGACCACAACAGCATTCGGAGAGCTAAACCATCATAACTAATAAAAATTGGGTCCCAAGTAGTTTTGCCCTGGATCTCTCCTTCTGAGTGTCATATTGCATACCAAGGAAAGAAGTGTTCTCCTCACTGAGAGGAAAATTTGTGGCTGGGCAAAGCAAGTGGGAGGGCCAGTGGTGATAGTGATGGGATCAGCAAAGGATGCATATGGACCAAGAGGAACAGAGATTTTAAATAAGCCATATCTCTGTGACTCTCCTGGGGGCCTTGAGCTGCACTTAGAGACAAAGAGATTGGATTCCAATGAACTGGGAGGGACATGATTAAACACATCTGACAGATAAAGTTTTCTGGGCATCAGTTTCGTTGGGCTCTGTATGAAAGGTCTGAATTTCTATTTCTTCTAAAATAACTGACTCATGGTTATGTGTAAGCATCCCCAGAGAGTCTTAGAAAAATTGGGGAAGGGGAACCTTGCTAGTAAACTGGATGAGGTTTTAAAGCCATTGAAATTTGGTCGTAAATACAAATGCAATCCCATTTTATCCATGAGTTTGTGAAGCACAGGGGATATTTGGTAACAAAAATATCAAAGTACAAAAGACAAATTTCAAAGGAAAAGTTTACAGCTTGTCCTCTGCAGGACAGACTATCTATGATGCTCTTTCATCACAGTTACTTAAATGAGGCCTCTGGCAGTGCAATGACTCAGAGATAACAAAATAAAGTTGTAACATCGATATCCTCAAATGTTTGGGGATATATTTGAGAACATAAATATTAAATGTTGAAAAAGGGATTCAACCTGCCCTTCAAGTCCAGCCAGCTGGTTTTCCTCTTTCACGCAGTGTCCTCTAAGATTATCCTAATGAAAAAACAAAACTCTCAAGGAGCAACGGTCTGCAGTACTTTATTAAGGGGTAGTGAGTTAATGGTTTTATTGTTGTTATTGTTTTATTGTATTTTTATAAGGAAAAATTAATTGTTCTGATTCCACAAGAACAGATACTTCACTCGAGGTCAGCTATTACACTATAAGGAGCTCTGAGCACTTATAACTCATGAAGCCATCTACTGCCTATCCAATGTAACCATTGGTAGATAAATTTCAGCAATTCATTTTGTAGAAGGAAGACCTTGCCCTAAAAGAACAATTAAATTAGCATTCAAGGTCTATTGGTTAATAATGCATTAAAGTAACTTTCTTAGTTACTCTTTCCAATATGGTAGCTAAGGAAAGAGCCATTCAAGATAATGAAAAATGTGAGAAATAAGACAAGAATGT
>NW_012137525.1:1807677-1809101 GCF_000956105.1 Propithecus coquereli | reverse complement strand
TTCTCCTGGAAGAGGTACATGAGTTTGTGTTGGGAACTGTATTATAGGCCAATCTTTCTGGATCTTAAACAGATGTATAAAGAGATATCCACCAACCAGGCCTTAGGGTCACATTTTTAAAAAGATTCCTATTATATAAGAAGTGGTAGAGGGAAAAAATGAAATTTAATTCTTTGAATTTATAACTCAGAAGTACAAGAGCATTTGATTTGGGACTTTAATTGTCTTGGAGTTTAAGAATTCTGGAATTTAATTTCTTTGTGATTTTAATCTTTGAACTTTAATTTTTCCCTGATAATTTGATAATGGCACAGTACATATATTCAAGTTTGGGCACCTCTATATTGCTGGCATTTTGTTATTGGAATAGTGTTATGTTGTCATATGATCTCATTGCATATCCTCTGGTGAGCTCTATAGACCACGTGTCTAGATATAATGTGAGAGGAAAAAATAGAATAAGGTGAACTCTAAGCATTGAGTACAGCAAAATTCTGGAACTAATTTAAAAATGTACCATTCTCACTCACTTTTAGAGCCTTCTGGACCAAAGCCTACACTGTTGCACAGCAGCTGCCTGTTGGGATTAAGAGAATAATACCATGAAGGTAAGAGTACTGTCATGATAAGTGGGACCCATAACCACATTCCTGGGGAACCACAGGCCAATCATTAAGCCAAATGGTTTAAAGGAACAAAAAGCTGAGTGTGTTAGGAGAAATGTTTACCCCTCACTTTGCATGATTCACTATGGAGAGGTTTCAAGTAGAGCAAGGCTCCTAGGCTTTGCTCTACTCCTTCCTCACTGCTCACTACCACTACTCACCCACTATTTGGTCAGGAAAAGTTATTATTTAATAGATCATATTTCCAAATCAAACGGAGCTCTCTATTATGTCTCTTAAACACTGAGGACTTTGTCTTCTTCCCTGGCCACCCAGACTAGTGAGTGGGAAGCAGTGATACTGGATGGGTCTCCATCAGGGAAGCATTGCAACGTCATTGCTCCTGTCATTTAAGCCACATTCTTCAAACCAGCAATGAAAGGAATGATATTCTCTTCTTCAATCTGCCTGACTTATGTAGCTATTTCACAAATGGTTCTACACTCAGGCAGAGAGAATAATGGTGTTATTTACTAGCCTACTCAAATTCCCATACATGTAATTGTCTTGGTATTTAGATTATTTTAAATATCAAATATGGGAACATTCACTCTTATGTATTTGCTCTTGTAATATCCTCTGGTTTCTAAATGCTATTTTAGAACTTCATTTTTCTAGGAAAAAAAAATGAAATTCAACTAAACATACTTTCCAACCTTTTACAAAATCCCCTTATGTTATATTTTTGGTGTGAAACAAAGTCACAATTTCATGGATATAATAGTCATGTTGAGGAGAAAAGGTTTCATATATAAATTA
>NW_012137525.1:1805836-1807627 GCF_000956105.1 Propithecus coquereli | reverse complement strand
AAATTTCAGCAATTCATTTTGTAGAAGGAAGACCTTGCCCTAAAAGAACAATTAAATTAGCATTCAAGGTCTATTGGTTAATAATGCATTAAAGTAACTTTCTTAGTTACTCTTTCCAATATGGTAGCTAAGGAAAGAGCCATTCAAGATAATGAAAAATGTGAGAAATAAGACAAGAATGTGGCAGATAGACTTCCTCATTACCCAAAATGTCCATAAAAGAAGAAGGAAAAAGGAGAAAACAGTAAAGAAGGGGGTATGACAGCTGCAGAGGTCAACTGCACAAATTTGACCTGTGTGACATGACCAGAAGAGCCATGTTAAAAACCTGAAGTATGAAACTTCCCACCTTTCCTTAGAAGTGCACTTCTCCCAGTTATGTTAGATGACTGCTGCTTAGGGGAATCTCTGAACCTTGCTTGGTTGTGGACTATTTGATAGAAGTACAATGTCGTCTTACTACATTAAAATGAAAATCCCACCAAGAAATAAAAGGTTGGTAGAGAGAGGTAAATATTCCCCTGTCATGTATGATTAACACCTCTGACTATTTTTCTTAAGTTCGAAGAGCTATTATTAGAAAAATTGTAACAGTGTGCAGTTAAGTGTGGCAGATGGCATATAGGAGTGAGTGGTGTGCAATTTACAGTAAACAAATTCTTTATCCTTGACGGGTCATGGGGAGAACTAAAATGGTCTCCAATTCAATCAGGGAATATGCTAGAAAATAGTGACATGCAGGTTCACTAATTATAGTGAAATGTGTTAAAAAGCTACAGTTATCCCAATGGATGGAAGCTTTTCCCATGAAGATTAGAAAAAACAACCAGGTGTCATGGGCTGACAGCAGAATGCCATTTGTAAATGTGCCCCCAGATTGGTTGACACCTGTTCAGAGAAGAGATTCAAATCTTCAGGACCTTCAACTTGGTCTTCTCTAGAGATAGGGACACTTCTTGATGGTATGTGCATAAGTGTAACCTCCAGCAGCTGTTTTTGTATGAAATATATGAGGGAAACTGTAGCTGACATTTCTTTCTGTCTTCAGAAAGAGAGAACTGTGTCAATGGGGAATGATTCCTTTAATGCTCATTAGTTTTGTTATCACCAAATTAATGTTTTTAATATTACAGAGTTCGACTTCTACCACTATTAAAGGGGAAAAGAGAACATGCAAATATTATGAAAAGTGTTTTTCAAAAAGATTTGTTTGATTATATGTTGAACTGTGCCAATGAAAATTTCTCAGGCTGCAAAATAAAGGTGCAAGAATGTGCAATTGCATAAAACATAACAACCACTCAAATGGTCCAGAAGGTGTCTTACATCAAAGCACTCTATGAGGTTTACAGTGGCTTGGAGCATGTAGAGCCCAAGGGAAAACTTCTCCTTTGCCCTCTGAAGGTTTGCTGAAAATCAATTGAGAAAAGGCAGATTAATAGGAGAAAATGCATACAAAATATATTAATGTGTACATGCATACACGGGAGTCACACAAAATATGAAAACTCAAAGAAAGAAAGGGCCAGATGGTTGACTGTTTTACACCATCTTGAGGTTACAAAAAGATTGGGGGCTTGACACTTTAGGGGAGGGAAAGAACAGGAAATGCATGGCCAGCAAGGTGGGCTTGTTAAGTAGATAACCCTCACAGGTAGCTGTTCTTAGAACAGATGTAGTTTGTGATTTAGTTAATCTTTCCTAGATCAGCAGAAAAGGGGGTGTCAGAGAAAACCTGGCAAATTCTTCTCTACAGATGCAAATTTCCTCCCCAAAAGGCACCTTTGCAGC
>NW_012137525.1:1798484-1802279 GCF_000956105.1 Propithecus coquereli | reverse complement strand
CAATATAGTTTTATAACTAGATCCTCTTGTTATTAGGAAGGGAAGAGAAAGGAGTTTTTAAAGTGCCCAGGTGCCAGGCACAGTGCTATGTAATTTGCATATATCATTTCACTTAATCCTCATTATCACAGTGTGAAGGAAATATTGGAATGGGAAGATATACTAAGAAGCTAGGTAGTTTTCCCAAGGCTATATATCTATTACGTGGCAGGGCTAGGCCAGGAACATAGATTAGTTTGTCTTCCAAGAATGTTTTTGCCAGTACGCTGTGTGGTAACACCTCCTCCTTACCACCACTTTCACCATTCAGAGGAAAGATTCCAAAATAAATCTATAGCCTATGGAACATCAGAAACTCTTTGTTTTAAATTATACATCCCATTCCTTATATTTTTCTGATTCAGAAAATATTGGTATTTTCTGTAAGTTATTTCAGGATTTACAGTTTCAAATTTGTCCCAATTCAATAACTAATGAAAATTTAAACTTATTGGACTGAGACATTCTTACCCAACACAATTTCTGAACTGAAAACAATTTTCTATTTTTTCTTTCTTTTAGGTCTAGGTTTTCAGTTCCACTTGAACTTAGAGCTATTTTAAAACATAGGTATTTTTAAATTCCTATTTTAATCAACAGATTATCCAGTCCATCAGGAACCCTTCAAACCAGTATAGACAATGACTATATTTTCCGTATCAAGAATATGTACAGGTGGTCAAATAATTTTCTATGTGTGGGAAGTAATCTATGAGATATATTTTTAAGTTCTGATATATTGAAATTTCTGGGACATTTTGATAATTTATGGGAACATTTTGAAAGACTATTTTTTTATTAGTAGGTACCAGAATATCCATAGCATTTGAAACCATAGATAAAGGTTTAGGAAAAAAAATGTAATGCCCCTATTTACTAGTGAAAAATAAATACCAAAATAAGTTCACCAATTTAGCTTTCATGATAGATATTTTTCCCAAATCTGGTTCTTTTATACCCTCTGAACTTTGCTAATTGTAGATTAATCTGTCTCATATACATATTTATCCAAAGCAGTATTATCCATATTATTCATTCTGTGGTGACCAGAGAAGCACTACTAAGTTTATGGAATCAAGGGCTCTCTTGAAATGTTTCATTAATAAAAATCTTTACAACCTCTGAGTGCCATAATCCACATACCTCAGAGCCTAAACAAAGTGGAGTCTGAGAAAGATAGAAGTTGTATTAAAGCATAACAAAATAACAAAATTCAGTGTATTGGATTCTCCTAAGTAGCTTCATTTGAGCACTTTAAAAAACAAACCAGATAATATCCAAAGGGGCTTTAAAATATACTCAAAGGGGTGACATAAGAAATATACATTTGGCTCTGTCCTAAAGAAGAGCACAGAATAACAGTGAAGTTGAGAATAACAAACACTCTGCCTTCAAATGCAGGAAAGACTGCCATGAACTGCAATGATCTGAGGAGGTTAAGAGGCCTTAGATGGGGACAGGCAGTGAGGGATGGAAGCAAAAAGAACCTCAGAAGTAAAATTAGAGACAAGAACAAAAATTGCATTTTCTAAGACAACTAGAAGATAAAGTTGACTGGAGTACGATGTGAAAAAAAAAAAAAGAAAGGAAAATCAGATAGAACAACCTGTGCTTTAGCTTATGTTGTGAAATATCTTGAGTGCCAGACTAAAGGAGCCCATTCTACTAAGTGAAGTATCACGAGAATGGAAAAATAAGCACCACATGCACTCACCACCAAATTGGTACTAACTGATCAACACTTGCATGCACATATAGAAGTAACATTCATCGGGTGTCAGGCAGGTAGGAGGGGGGAAGAGGGGATGGGAATATTCACACCTAATGGGGGATGGACACACTTGAAGCTCTGACTCGGGTGGGTCAAAGGCAATATATATAACCTAAACATTTGTAACCCCGTAATATGCTGAAATAAAAAAAAAAAGATTCTGGATATTATCCTGTTATGGGATAATTGTAAAGAATTTTATGCAAAATGATGAGGACATACTGGTTTGATAATGTTCTGAACTAATGAGGTAAAAGTAAGGAAAAAGGGATGTAAGATTTATGATAAAGCAAGCACTGATAAAACCGGCTCTAGATGAGAAAGAAGGGTGAGGGTTGAATCCAAATTGGAACTAAAGTACCAAGCCTGGAAGTTTACAAGAAGGACTTGAATATAAATAAAAACAGATAATACAGATATGCAAAAGAAAGCCAATTTAGAAGAATAAGCAGCTAAATTCTATTGATTCTGAGCTGAGAACACTATTAACAAGACTAAGCCATAAAGACTGTGGAAACAGGTGTGGAGTTTTCAGATTTGCTAACTTTATCAAATTCATTAAGTGCATTAGAGTAATGTGGACAATCAGAATCACTGACAAATTATTCATGATTTATTAGAATTGTTTATCTGTTACCTTGCCTCAGTTTAGCTTAAATAACTTAACACGAAGTGATTATTCAAAAGCAATCACATATATCCCAAGTAATTGGTCAAATGAACACGTGCATACGGAAGTAAAGAGACTACTAAAGGCATATATCCCTAGAAGACATAAGACACCTAAACTAGTTGTTGTTTTATTTTGTTCTCATCCATTGGAATGCGTTCTTTGATTAGACATAATACAATTTCTCACAACAGGTGTGGTTCACCTTGTTCTTGACTTTTTATTATAAAAATGTAATCGGCAGGTCTCAAAAATTCCATTCTTATTCCACATTGCTTTCATATAGCACCCAAACATACAAAGTGAGTGAACCAACAGTGTATTATTGACTGATGCAGAATTTGTTGATTCCTTTAAAATATTTTTGCTTCAGAATCATGGTGTATAGTGAAGAAATAAAATGTTTCATATATTTGACCAAAATTATTGTTGCGTTCTCTGTAAATTATTTTAAACACATGATCCTACAATAAGAAATACATAAGGACTTGTATTTTAAGGATACATTTGGGAGGATTGGCTTTTATTTGACCACATAGTCAAAACTAATCCCTTAGGTTGGGATCTATTTATCTTTTTGCTATTTATTATCTTCTTCTCAAGGTCATTACTCTAAATCAAACAAGAAGTTTGGAAATAACAGAGACATGGGAATTTGAAGAGCATTGTAGTTTGACTAATGCTTGATGATTCTTTAAGGTACATCATAGTAGGCAAGAAAATTACTTAACATTTATTTTTCCTCCTAACCTATCTCTAAGCCAGGAGTATAATAGAGATATTACAAACCTTTTTCTAGCTTGATTCACTTGGAAAAATAAAAGTACATTTAAAAGTTCTAAGATAAAGGGAGTACTATTACTACAACCACCAGCTATTATTAATAGTATTATTTATAATTGCTACACCCTTCTGAAAGGAGCCCCTTGCCAAAGGTATCATAAAAGCTACAAATTTTTACTTGTGGGGAAATGCATTTGTGGATATTAATGTCCCCTTTTGTCACATCTTTTTATTTTATCCAACAAAGTAGAGAGAAAAGCTAAACTAGGCAGAACAAATAGAAGTTCTTTGACTTGTATGACAGAATATTCCCCCAGGTGGAAGCTTCAAACAGCTATAACAAATCTTGATTTAGAGAAATATAATATTTCACAATAGAAGATATTTCATTTCCCTAAACTGCAGTATTGTACATGCCTATAAGAAAAAAGCAAGAAACACAAAATTTTTATTGACTGACAAAAACAGGACTGATAGTGACTTAGGATTTGAAAAAAAAAATGAGTAAACTAATTTATGAAATTAAGATAAG
>NW_012137525.1:1785503-1798434 GCF_000956105.1 Propithecus coquereli | reverse complement strand
AGGTGGAAGCTTCCAACAGCTATAATAAATCTTGATTTAGAGAAATATAACATTTCACAATAGAATATATTTCATTTCCCTAAACTGCAGTATTGTACATGCCTATAAGAAAAAAGCAAGAAACACGAAATTTTTATTGACTGACAAAAACAGGACTGATAGTTACTTAGGATTTGAAAAAAAAAATGAGTAAACTAATTTATGAAATTAAGATAAGGCTATAAAATTGCGGATGATATTAGTATCTACATCATAGGGTTTTTTGAGGATTGAGAGACAATGTGTATAAGGCGCCTGTCATGATCTGTTCCCACTGCAGGTGTTGTATCGTGCTGCCTGCTATCACCACCACCAGTGTTACTTCCATCATTGCTAATATACTTCAAGCAATAGAATATATTAATTAAAAGTATCTATGTTGCATTTAAATTACTTTCATTATATTAGAGGTCACTATTCAATTAGAAATCATGCTAGTTTTTTTTCCTACCCATTTTCACATTTGATGTAATTTAATATAAATCAGGATTAGTGATTGAGTCATCATAAACCTATTTGATAATTTTTAACAGACAAAACCATCTTTAATTAGCCAATTCCTCACTCGAAATGTTCAATTTTAGTTTATTTAAAAAATCAACATTTAATTGCAAAAAGAGTTCTCAGATTGTTTGATGAAGACATGCTGGAGGCCATTGTCAGGTACACCATGATGTAAGCAGGGCTTCAGAAAGGCTTGTCAGGTAGCCAAGGAAGGGCTGGATTGGAGAGGAAGGGGATGTTGGCAGAAAGGATAGATAGAAGGTTGTTGAAGTTATCCAGGAATAAAATGAGAATGTGTCCATTTTTGCAAATAATATGAAATGAAATGAAAAAAGTAAAGTGAGATCTAATTTAGGAAGAAATTAACTTTTGGCAGCCATAGTCACTCAAAACAAAGCTGTGAACCCACGATGGGGAAAAAAATGGCCACAAAGCACAAGCACCAGAAAGTGGCCCTCAGCCCTCACTCAGAGTCTGTCTATTTTTGTTTTGTTTACACATCATGCAATCTATCTCAAGTTGCAAGAAAAGCATTTCAAGATTAAGGAAAATAAAAAAAGTCACATAGCTGGGAGCTAGCGATACCTCCAGGGAACACCTAAAACTACAGTCATCATAAAGATGAGTGTGGTTGTTTCACAGCTCTACAAGAGGGAGAAAGTGTTTTCTCCCAAATCCCTGAGGGCTAGGGAGAGTCCATAGCAAAATGGGTCTGATTCCCAAGAGGGCAGCAGGATGGGGTGGAGAGAAGAAGGCTGAGTTTCCTTGAGGGGCTGCCAGCAACTGGGAATGTGGTCTTGGGAGGGGCAGAGAGGGACCCAGAGGCCCTGGGAGTGAGGCAATGCCACAGAAGCCCACAAAAATATTGTAGGAACACCTTCTCCATTGGATTGTTACAGGGATGAAATAATGTATCTAAATCGTATTAGTTACTGAATGCTGTGCAAAAAATCACCCTAAAGTTTAGTGGCTGAAAACAACAAACATTTATCATCTCACAGTCACTACATCCAGCCCACACTCTTTGGGCACTGTCTCAAAGGCTGCAGAGGACAATCGTATTTAGCAAAGTGCCAGTGCATAATAAGCTCAGTATATGCTAGCGCCTATAACAATTATCATCTGGAAAATTCACAAAACAGCTCTTTATTTTTGTTGCTGGATAAATAAAGTACTACTGTACTCAAGCTTCAAATAATGTCCTAAAGAATAAATAAAATGGGATATACCCACATATGAAACTCAAGCCATAAAATATTAATCCAGCAAATCATATCTGAACACACAATACTGGAAATCATTTGTGCTGGGAAAGCAGGACAGTCAGAAGCAAAAGGTGACTGGAAGAATTAGCATCCTCTATCCACGAGGAAGGTTTGCAAAATTGTCCTATTCTCACTGCAGCCACTGGATTCTCCCATTCTGTGACTGAGGAATTAAGTGATGCTTTGCTGTCTCTGCTCTCTGGTGGATCAAATGGTGATGTGAGAAAAAGGAAAAAAAAGTATCCATTACTTCAGGAATTGGCAGAATGGTTAGACAACAACTTTTGTAAAGCGAATCAGATTTCCTTCAAATTGTGTGAATACAAGCTATAGGAGAAAAGGAAAAAGGAATTAGACGAATTTTTATGGTCCAAATCCTGAACTAAAATAGCTCTCTCTCTAGTCTTTGCCAAGAAAATATTAAAGACGTCAAAAATGGGTCACTATCCCTGCTAGCAACGCGAGCAGTCCTCAGAGGAGAGCAACCTTAGCTACTGCGGCCACCCTAACACTGACAAGCTCAAATTCATTACACTCTAAATGTATCTTCGTCCCCAACCCACCCACCAGCAAAGTGTCCTAGGACAGCTGCTAATTTAAAGGCAGAATTAATTATGAGTGACTCAGTGACAGATGCTCTGTGTTTGGACTCCGACTGAAAAAGCCTCTGTGTTCTGGGCATGACGCTGGTGTCCTACTCTGAAGATTCCACCACAGCGGCTGGCGCGTTACTTGGTGGGTGGCTTGCTTGCAACCTGTCTGGGCAAACCACTGTGACTTAGCCTAGTTTTCTGATTTCCCAGTTTGCTGTTGCTCTCGCCGGTCTTCTCCTTCTTTCCCCGTGGCTAAAGCACGGTCTTATTTGTCACCACCCATCAAGACACACAGGAGAAAGGGAACGCAAACCAGAGAATTTTTCCTGCACTTTCTCCAGGTGCCAGACAAAGTTCTTCAGGTAAAGAAAACCCTGACCCTACAAAGAGAGTAATTTGCCTCTTGGGGATCAGTCACTGCCTCGAAAGTGACCGGCTATCCTGTCAGTCCAGGTTCCCACGTCCCCACAAAATGTCCTCGTTCCTCATGCTAGAGAAGAAACCTAGAATTTGTTAATGTTTATTTTAAAAGTAATACATTTGCATTTTAGAAAAGTTAGAAATACAGAACATTTTTAAGAACATAAAATCATCAGAATACATTTCCCAGTGTGTTCGATGAACTATTTTAAAGAGTTTGCCAGGCCCTATATTTGGTAGAAGTCCTCAAATATGTAGCATGCATAGAGAAAAAGAAAGTTTTTACCTTAAAATGCCTGGAGTAAATGTTGGCCAATAGTATTGTTATATTTTTCATTTTGATTAACACATATTCTTGAGTTCAATCTAACATATTTTAAACCCCGAATTCCAAAAAGTCATACAAAATAATCAATTTCATTAATAAGCATCACCTATTGATACCTTTGAAGAATGTCTGTCAGTTTGGGCAACTCAAACAAAGTATTATACACCGGGTGGCTTATAAACAATAGGAATTTATTTCTCACAGTTCCAGAGGCTGGAAGTCCAAGATCAGGGTGCCAGCATGGTCAAGTTCTGGTGAGGGCCCTTTTCCAAGATACAAACTGTTGTCTTCTTATCGTACCCTGAAATGGCAGAAAGAGGGTGAGAGAGCTCTCGGTGGGGGTGCGGGGGGGTTCTCTTTTATAAGGGCATTAATCCCATTTGTGAGGGCTCTGCGTTCATGACCTAATTACCTCCCAAAGGCCCCACCTCCTAATACCATCACATTAGGAGTTAGGATAGGCATTTAGGGGGGATACAAACATTCAGTACATTGCAGAGAGTATTAAAGGGTGCTTGGAAATCCCTGCTTTCCTTTTTACCTACTTAAATCATATTTTTAGATGAGCTTGTCTCTACAAATTTCACTTCTATCCTTTATGTTTTGTCCACCGAAGTTCTAGAACTCTTCCAACTCTGTTTCATAGATTTCAGCCTGTCATATTAATTTTGTGTAAACATTATGTTTAAAAATGAATACCAAAATATAATTGTAAAAAAAAAATATTTCTGTCTCTATCTTATAAAGTCCACTCTGTAGGCTAGATCTTTCCTGGTACCTGGATGAAAATTAAGGTAAGCCCCTTGATGTTTCTGGTACTTCTTGGGTAATAAAAATTTCTATGGTTCATTCGACTCTCATGGCACAGTCTCAGTAATTAGATTATTCAGTCCTACATAATGATCAAAGTTCAATCTTGCTTTAAAATTAGAACAGGTATCTCCTTTGAAATGTTTGCATCATGGTTTTGTACCTCACTTTGAAATATGGTATCAATTTTCTCAGTGCTTCCAACCAAAACTTCCAGGACATCCTTTCATATGTTTCCCTTCCTATTTTTCTGCTCATAACTTTTAGAAGTTACACTCGAATGTCTCCAGCATGAGCCATTAGTATATTTTACTGCACCTGTTCTCTATGCCAAATGAAATATAAACCAAATCTAATGTATCAACAGATTTATTCAGAAAAGAACAAAATTGACTTATTAATAATATTTGTTTTATCTTTTACTTACCAACAGGAATCAATATTTTCTCCAGATGATCACAACAAAGAACCTAAATTCCATCTGTAGAGTGTTCACTGGAGCCCAGACAAGATGATTTTATTTTAGTGAAGACCCACTTCTTCCTTTTTAGAATGGTAAGCTATGCCTACTTGCCTTTTCATTCCCCATTCACTCAGTATCTCTCATACATTGTTTTGTAAATTCCTCCCACTAGTTTAGACTCAGCACTCCTCTCCCAACCCTCCCACCCCTCACTGTTAGTGGTTCCCCCTGCCCAATTGCCAAGCCATTGCTTTATGCATCCTGGTTGTCCTCATCAATCCCATGCACCAAACCCACTACTATTATGTAAATGAAAGCCCATCCAAATCTACATCCTAATGTGTGACCATCCTCTCCATCCCAATTTTTTGCCCACATCCTAGCAGAAATTAAGTAATGCACTGATATCATATATCCTTATGCCTCTCTAGTGAAGGCTTCCTTTCCTCTGGCTCTTTCGACTCGGAGAAGAGACTAGTAAGAGAGAGTCAACCGTCTCTGTCCTTCTCCACCACTCAGCTGGGTCATGAGGGCGCCCACCCCACACTGACCATGTAGAACAACTACAGTACATTCATGTCATACTCTTGCTCTGAGTCATGGCTCTTCTACATGTTATTTGTGCCATACCCATGGAAGCTATTCTGTCTTTATGAAAGCCAACCTTAAATCACTTATCTCTTAAAGAGGG
Source organism: Propithecus coquereli (assembly GCF_000956105.1). Taxonomy (NCBI): domain Eukaryota; kingdom Metazoa; phylum Chordata; class Mammalia; order Primates; family Indriidae; genus Propithecus; species Propithecus coquereli. The sequence goes on along the minus strand of NW_012137525.1, from coordinate 1,793,321 downwards.
GATACATTTTCTCCACTGCCATTTGAAGCCAGAGATAAAGGAATTGTCTTGGTGATCAGGAAGATCTGATTCATGATGTTATCCCAGCACACCATTGCCATTTTTGTTCTCCATTCTTTTTATATAATTCTTTGCCCAAGTGTCCTTAATGGTTTCCCTTTACCTGCAAGAATAAACACAGTATGGGTTAGAGTTTCTACACTATAGAGACCTCGCCTTACTATATTGAAGGTAGGGTTGCCAGAGTTAGCAAATAAAAATAAGGTACTTTATCTGGTAAACTTAATTGAAGAGTAACCAATACCAGTAAGACTATATGACTCCCAAACTGCACAAATGCCATGATTACTACTATTTAAAATTCTAAACAATCAGTACAACATGGTCACTGACCCATCAGAATGGATCAGATGGTTAACAAGGGAAAAGGCCAAATCAATGCATCCTTGTAACATAGCAGCCTTGAATACTTCCCAACTTGTTAAGTAGATAGTTAGGATCTTTGGCTCTTCTAGGGACAAGGGTACCCTGCTTTGGTGATGTCTTGAGAAATTGCTCCACCTGGGAAGAAGGATAAGGGCGGGCACTCCATTTTGGTGTTGCCCTACCCTTAATCATATCCAGAGCAATGCTACACCTGGGGAAGGAGGGCATGCTTTGTCAATCTGGGAATGCCCCAGCCCAGGCATGATAGGATTTAGAAAGTGACCTAGAGTAACCTAAGGGTAATTATATCATTAGTTTAAATCTACATTGTGATTCAACTCCCCAGGAGGGCTTTTGGAGAGGGAGCTTATACATGCAGATGGATCATCTGATTACATCCGGCACCTCCTGAATGCCCTCCCCCACACTGGGCTAATAAAAGGAAACAATCGAAGAATTCAGAGAGTGGGTCAGTCAGTCAGAGAGAGTGAGTCTGTCTGTCTGTCTCTCTCCACTTGCAGAGACAGACCAGTTTTGGTCTGCAATAAAGACCTGCTCATGTGAAACTGCTTCCTGTCTGGGGTTACTCATGGTATTGGCCCTGCTGGTGACTTTTCCAAGATAATAGTCTGCACTTGACACTTTCGTGTGTCTGGTCATTCTTTGGCCAAGAACACACCAAGAACAGATAGCTACTACCACCCTGACAGACTCATACTATTTTCCTCAAAAGAAAAACATGTTGCCCTCTTCTTCATTCCACTAAATATAACCCATCTTTCAAAGATGTCTTAATGTTAACTTTCTCTGTAAAATCTTTCTGAAGTAACTAAAGTTGTGTGACTTTAGTATTGAAGATCAAGTTCATCAACCCCTTATCTGATTTTCTCTATCAAGTACTGCCTATGTGACTCATCTTGTGAGATGCTGCCTGTTAGAAGAAAATTTCCATGGGTCTTTCGCATTTCTATATATCTTATGAGCAGAAATATCGACTTCCTTTTGTTCGGGACTATCTTTTTGAGGATGTCTGTACAAAAACAGCCCTCGAAGACAGAGATAGGATCTCCTTCTAGACCAAAGGGCAGGCATGCTTCCTGCCTATTGCAAAAAAATCAGGTTTCCTAAGCATGGTGTTCCTATCCTGTAACAAAATCCAGAGAGTAAGCAGGCATTCATCTGGACTATCTGTGTCACTTCTATGGGACTTAGAGGCAAGGGGACCTGATTTAAATATGCTAATGCTCATGTTGCTTGCTGTTCTGTAAGTAATGAAGTCTTTGTTCTCTGACTTTAGGGTCTCAAGTCTTCTGCCAGCATCCACGAAGCTGTGACAGGCCTACTTGTAAGTTTACAAATAAGGTAAAATCTTAGACCCTCCACAGTTCTCAGTATTGCCATATTGCTTAAATGGTTCACACATATAAATTTAATAATCCCAACTAGACTATACTTAATTAATTCTACCTTTCGTTCAATGCCTATGCATAGTGACGGCTCCTCAAAAATCTCATTGAATGACATTTAAACATATATTGGGAGGCAAAACAAAAAATGGGAAGGGAAAGAGATTATGGAAGATGTTTAGGAAAGCCTGTAATCAAGGAAAGAAGGCTTCTTCAGATTCGACATTAGCTTGAAGTTGAGACAGGAAACCAGCAGGTATTGCTTTAGGTACTGCCTCATGCACTCTTAACTGTGCAGGCATTGCCTAACTGAGTCAGAAAGTCTCAAAATTTTGTTTTGAGCTACCCTGATCAAAACAAGATATGGAGGCAGGACAAGTTCCAACTGGTTAGAATCAAGATGGCTGAAAAATAGACCACTTCTTGATCTTATAGCTTCATTATACCCTCATTACCATAAAATTAAGATAAAAGTTTCTAAGGAAACCTCCCACTCCCATCATGCAACTGACACTATGACACTTCTTGTTTGATCATATTTAGTCAAAAGGAAGGTGTCACCCTAATTCCAGGAAAACACACCACCCCTTTCCAAGAAATAACATGAATATTTCTCTCCTTGTTTAGCCTATAATTAAGCTGATGCTTAAATAGAGGGGCTAAAGGAACCATGGGGCCAGTTCTCTTCTGCAGGGAGAACTCGCCTCTACTCTGTCTGTGGATAGAAGTAGATTTTCTGTACTTCTTGAATAAAACCTGCTTCCACTTTACACTTCCAGCTTGCTCCTGAATTCTTTCTTGTGCAAATCCAAGGACCCATTTGGACTTCAAGTGATTCCTTCCCACAGTGGGAATACCTTTCCTGTATCAAAGTTAAAAATAAGGATAAACTCAGAGTGGCAGGGAAAGGTCCAAACAAGGTGAAAGAATCAGTGAGAACCCATCTTCACATTTGATTCCTGAATCTGTGTTGCACATTGGCACTGCCTAATTTTCAAGTAGCCTACGTCATTATCACGCTCACCACCTCCAACAAATCATTTGCTTCTCTCGCATGCCTACTTGATGGTCTTAAAAGGGATGCCACTGCCATGGTGACAGTACAGTTGGACTACAGGAATTGGAAAGGCAGCAGCACATAGCTCCTCGAAGCCTTGAACTGGGGCAGGTGGGCTAGAGTTAACCCTCCTCTGGCTGGAGATCTCCTAACAGCTCTGGGCGACTCTGGCATGAGCATGGAGCCTGTGTGGTGACCTTGTGCAGGAGCTACAGTGGAACATAGGTGCCAAGTAGAAGGTCACCAGAGCATTGTGCTACATGAGAAGTACAACATCCATATGAAAAAACTTTTAAATACCCCACTTAGAATGACCTGTAGCTTTCTGTATTTATTTATACAATGAAATCTATAGTGTTACTTGTCCCAGAAGCTCTGGAAAAAGTTATGTTATGTTATTACTCAATTGACCTCTCCAGCATTCCACAGGTGATCCGTGGTAAAATATATAACCTCTGTCATTAAAAAAATAAAAATCAATGTACTGACACTTGATATTTGAAAAATCAAAACCTTTCTTGACCAAAAACTTTAAATTCCAAATAGGCACATGATTATGAACTAAATGTCAACTTTTTCCCAGCCTTCTTCCATGAATTTTCATTTTTTTTTTCACTTCACAAGACAATTTTGGATGCCCTCATGCTGAGTCTCATCACCCATCAGAACATTAAAATTAAAAACATATGACAGACAGACTTGGCTTGTGAATTCATTTTCATAATGTTCAAATATCCACATCAAGGCTCTGTGCCTGACAAGTGGGCTTTTTTTTTAATAAGCATATTATAAGCCAGCAGGAGTCATCTTGCTAGTTACATTTTCATGCAAGAATTAGATATGAGGAGATTCCTAGGTCAGTGTAATCAACTGCAATTTAAACTTTTTTTAAAGGATTTATCGACTTTTAGAAAGGAATGGACTATCATGACTTCCAAATGAGATCAAAAAATGGCAGGAAAGGAAAGCATTGTATCATATATTTTTCCTATATCCTCATACCCCCTATCCTAAAACCTATAACTAAAGTATAAAAGGTGATTAAGACAATAGGTTTATAAAATATATATTCTACAAGTTTTTTCCTCTTCCCTTCCACAAGGCCTAAAACTTGGAAATCAAGAAAGTTTATCTTGCCCACTTCATCCCTAACCTCAGTCAGCCTCCCACCCCAAGCTCCTCTTCAGCTGCTAACGCTCCAAATTTACCCCAGGTGCCATTTTCCAAGTCTCTGCTCCCTCTCCAGACCTCAAGCCCAGATTTCCAGGGCACAGCCACACCCATAGTTAATAGCTCCATGGTATTACCATGGGGAAACACCAACCATTTGACACATTATGCTTCTGAGTCCAAAAAAAACACACCTCATCACAGGCTTCCTAAGTATGATTTTTTAACACCATAAGGTGATTCTAATGGTCACCTCACATAGTCCCCAGCACATAACATGTGCTCACTCAATGGCTTTTTACCTGAACTAAACTAATCACGATAATTTGTGTTAGTTGAGAGAGAAGATATTTTGCACATTCTTCACAACACAGACACAGGGCCTGATAGACACTGACTGATCAGTCCTGCAGAGAGGAAGACCATGCATGGTTGAATACAATCAAAACTTCGGCCAGATAATTTGCTCAATAATTTATTGTACAAGTAAATTTGAGCCACTTGATATACATTATTAATTTTCAGATCAGATAAAATGGTGATAATAACCATAAAACATGACAATTTTAGGCACTTACAATTTTAGGCCACATCACGTATTGGGGCCATCATGTTAGACACATCGGGCTATACCATATGTATCAGGTTATATGAGTTGATGCTACAAAAACAAACAGTGGGTTAAAGCAGCAAAGATTCCCTTCTGCCTCACCTTATATGGTCAGTGGGGGCCAGCTAGGGTGGAGCACCATGTCAACCCTTGATTCTGTATGGCAACTTGTACACTAGTCTGTAGAGGTTTCTGCCTGGAAAAAACACACATCACTTCAAAAATCACTTTTAATCCTTAAAAATCACTCAAAAAATTGAGTGTACACTGAAACCTAGAAAATTCTTTAAATAAAAATTTTAAAATGACAACAAAGAATTAAAGTAACTGGACTGCCCAATAGCTAATATGATAGGTTCAAATTATAATGATAGCAAATGTATTGCACATTTTCTATGTACCAGTACCATTCTGCTATTTAACAGGTACTAGCTCATTTAATGCTCAGAACAGCCTCTTAAAGTAGGTGCTAATGCCATCTCTAGTTGACTGATGAGTTAACAGAGGAAAAAAGAGGTTAAATAACTTGCCCAAGGCCATACAGTTCTTAAGTAGTGGAGCTGAGATTTGAACTCAGACATTCTGGCTACAGAGTCTGTATGCTCTTAACCTATGTGAAACTAAACCATTGCACTACACATGAGGATTTTATATACCTGTTAAATCTAAGACTAAGTAAACATATGCAACAACCTACAGAAAATATACAGTATCTACCTAATTTTAATTTCCAGTTCCTTCAGCAGTGTGTGGCTAAAGGAAATGTCCCTGGTTTATCCAGGCTATTATATTTTGTCTGTTGTTCTCTGTAAGTCCCTGTAGGGCAGAGATCAGACCAACATCCAATACCATGCTAGCAACATAATTAGTGCTTAATAAATACTTGTGGAGCAAGTGAATAAATTAAAGTTTTCTATTGCTTCTGATTTAGCACTTTGACTCGTAACATCTAAACTAGAAAGTCCTATTATTACATTTTTTTAAAATTTTAATACACATCTCAAAAATGTTTGAGTTCTGGTATAGTCTTTATCAACTGTCAATTTCTTAATTTCTGTCAATACACTCTGCAAAATTCTGGTTGTATATCTTGCCCCCAAAAATAGCTTGTTGGTGCTACCTACTGCATGAATATTCTTCTGATCTCCCCCATGCTGTTTAACCATTGGATGCTTTGTCCTGTAGCCTCCACATGACCCTCCAGCATTACTAGCAGAAGGCTCTCCCTGAGTGCATGGGAAGAAATTCAGTTGCCTACAACCCTATTACACATGAACTCCCTGCTGCCTCCTCGTGTTTTCCCCATTGTCCAGAATCCAGGCTCAGAGATTATAGAAACAGTTCAAAGAAATCTAATACCAAGCATAAGATTCACAAAATTCACCGTTACACATAGACATGTACACTGAAAGTGCTTTTTTCCTTTGATGTATTGATCACTGACTATAACAAAATAGGCAGAAATCAGGCATGAGAAGAGAAAAATAGAGAAAAAAGAGACTGCAAGATAGACTATTATACCCTAAATATTGTTATCCATATCAGAGAGAGACTGTGTCATGATCCCTTTCTGGCTATTGTACTAAGTACCTAGTTTTCTATATGAACTCTGCTTTATATACTAATAGGAAGTTCTCAAAGAATTTGAAATAAGCCATGGGCCTAGGAGAGCATTTCTGGAACTATGCTCCCTTGATTTGATTTCCCTCAAAATGCTTATATATGCTTGATGTTAAACAGGTACTTTTATCAAATAGACTAGGAAAAAAGTGGGCCCAGGGCAATCAAATAAGTTTCTTTATGCAGACTGCTCAGATACTTTTCAATGCATATAATTGCATAAATAGAAATTTCAAAGATATCTTATGTTCATTTTATTTCCCCATCTTTATGAAATAGGCTATGCTTTTGAACATCCATTTTTCTATAGAAAATCTATCTTTGTAGAACCATACTTGACAGGTAATTTCTTTCTTTCAAATCCATGGCTGAGGACTTAAATTTTCCCAAAGCCCTTATGGTTGAGGACCTATGTATTAAAGAAACATGCCATTTTAATATTCAGTCCTTCTAAGTACAAACACACACATACAATCATTAAACTTCATTTCCCTTGTTTGGGCAATTAATCATTCCGTATTTTGCAGTTCCTTACTTAGAAGGATCTTCCCACGAGTTGGGGGCACGCCTTCCACCTAATTAACATACCAAGAATGACGAGCTGGTCCATTTATCTGCTCTATATGAATCAATAGTATTCCTAAACCTCATGTTCTCTTTCACCATCATTCTTTTCCCTTTCATTATTTGAACTAGAAGAGCTAAGTTCAACTTCTAAGATTACCACTTAGTTACTGCATAAATTGGGCAAATTATTTAACCTTTGTTGGTCTCCATTTCCTCACTTATAAACTGCAAATAGTCACATTTCCCTTGCAGAGTACACATAACATTGAACGGAGCATGCGTGATAGAGGGCTGGTAGAACTCATTAACAGAAAGGAAGGACTCTACAAGCACTGCCTTCCCTATTCCACCACTTCATCCCCACCTCCCTCCCACCTCATCATCTAATACTTCTAAATCTTTTAGTAAGAAAGTAAAATATTCTAAAGCATACTTTCTATTTTTTCTAAATCATTTAATCAATTTCTAAATTGTCTATCTAATTGGTATAGTGAAGTTCTCCTAAGAGGCAGTGAAATTAGAAGGGAAAACCAAAGGTGCTACCGTACTGTCATTGGATACATTTATCCAGTCACCTCTTTCTAATCCTTCCAACCATAAAAAAGATGCAACACTTCCTTCACTGCAAGTGTTGCAGAAAAGCCTTATGAAAAGACATTTAATGTGAAATTTGAAAAAAGAACATTTCCTCTTTGTTAACTTATGTGTTCATATGTTATTTAAAGAAAAAATGTAAGTGATCCATTTCAAGCTTGATATTTCTTGTCATAAACTGGAACTTTCTTTCAGTTGTAAAATTTGGATTCAATACACTATTTGAATTAATGCATATAATTGTGGGTATGATAAAAGAGGAAGATAAAGCTTTGTCCTTATTTTCATTATGGAAAATTAAAGCACAAAAAAAGTACATGTTTTGATTTTGAGATGTCATTCAGGCTGTGTCTCCATGCCTGAAAGAA
>NW_012137525.1:1779372-1783903 GCF_000956105.1 Propithecus coquereli | reverse complement strand
AGAAACGATACCATCTAATCTCTTTGTTTTCATTTCCTCTATATTCTAGGGTTTGTCTATATCACTAGTTTAGACCTCCTCCCTAAATTCCACACCTATATAACTAATCACCTACTCAACATCTCCATGTATTTAATAAGAATCTCAAAACTAATATATCCAATAAAAAATATTTCTTCTTATCTCACAGTTTTCTTCTCATAAAGTCCTCCTCGGCTCAGTAAATGTCAATTTTATCCTTCCAGTTACTCAGATCAAAATCTTTTGAGTCATCCTTGATGCCTTTCTTTTTCTCAGATCCATATCCAATCCATTAACAAATTCTGTCAGCTCTACCTTCAAAGTAGATCCAACCAGAATTCAACTGCTTCTTACCACCACCTTCCCCACAACCACCTTACTGTAATCCACCATCTCTTTTCCTTAACCATTGAATGGTTTCCTAGCCTGTTTCCTTCTTTCCTGTTCACTCCCTATAGTCAGTTCCCCACAAGACAGTCCAAATGATCCTTTTAAAATGTAAGTTCTATCATGTCACTATTCTGAATGAAACTCTCTAGTGTCTTCCCATCTCACTTGCAATGAAATCCAAAGTCTTTATCATGGTTGATAAGACCCTGCATCATCAGGCTTCTGCCTCCTCCGCTTGTTCCCTTGCTTGCTGTCAAATTGGCCTACTTGTTGATTCTGGAACAGACCAAGCATGTTTCTGCTGTGCATTCCAAACTGTCTGTAATGTATTTAGCCCTTATTGGTGCAAAATTTCATAAACAATATCTAAAATATCACCTCCTTATTCTCTACCCCCAGTTTAATGGCTAGGGAAGATAAGATGCCACAAGTCATGAGGGGCAACTCAGGTTGCTTCATCCCCTATGTCTGTACTGAGACAGTTGCAAACAAGAGCTGCTCCTCAAAATGAGTACAGTTACTTTCCCAAAAGGAATTATTTTGCATGTAATAGTCCGGGCCCTCTGTTACAGATTCTGCTCTTGGAGTTTGAGTTGGGTTCACTCAACCTCAAAATCTGCCATAGATACTTTCATCATCGCTAGATCTACTAGTTTATTAAAGCAGACTGGCATAGCCACTTGCCTGGACTGGTTAGAGAGCTCTTTTCTTGTTCTGGAAACCTTTATGATCATAGAACATATATGGATATGAAAAATGTGTTACCTCTAAACACACACACAAATTCCAAAGGATTGTTATCTTTATTAGTGGTTGGGTTCAATGAATATTTGATTTTCACTTTGAAGTAGAAATATTGATATTCCCTAAGTACTTCAAAGAAATAACAGACCTCTATATTATTGAGATACTTATCTTCCTCCTCTGGCACAGATGCCAAACCAAGACTTAAAGGGTTTCTTCTACTTCCTTTCCTCCTCATGTTATCAGGATGTGATAAATGTGGTGAACCAATGTGTTCTATGGGACAGTGATATGGCCAAATTTCCTTTAGACAAAATTGTGGCACAAAGTTGGACAGTTGATTGGATTCTGAAGCATAATAGTAGGGGTATACTGTTTTCCCTTCCAGGTAAGAACAAACTGTTTCTGCTACTTTCTACTTACTGGACAAAGGGGGAAAATAGTCACCTGTTTAATAGCTATTCAAAGGGCTATAATGATTTTCTATACTAAGAAGACTTCATCAAGAAAATCAACTATAATTGAATTCACCACCTGATTAAGCTTATAATAATCCACCATTTTTCTTCAAGATACATCTGTCTTCTGCTTTAATCTAACTGGGGATGTGATAAGAATCATCAATCTTCATCTTTCAAGCCTTTCATAGTGGCATTAACATCTATAATTTCTGCAGAGACACATAGTTGATTTTGATTTACTGTTTTGGAAGAGAAAGGAAATTCCAGAAGCTTCCACTTTGGTATTTCTACCATAATGGGATTTACACCAGTGGTTCTCAATTTACAGCAAAATTGTGATGCAATAAAATATGTTTATATTCCTCTTTTCTTTCCCTTTTGCTCCTTACTCCCAACTATATTGACTTAATGCCTGATTTCTAACACCCTTCTGTAAGCAAAGCCTAAGAAGATGTTCTATCATTTACCCTTTAAAATATGTTAATGTCCAAAGGAAAAAGATCAAAAGCTTCAAACAGAACCAAATGGATTTCTAAGAGACTTTGCCCACATTACTCAACTTCTCTAAGCCTCAGTCTTGTCATCTATAAAAGGGTGATTGATATCTTCTCTAAAGACTTATGAAGCAAAATCACTGAACATAGTAACCACATTCATTGGAACCACAGGGTTCTAAAGCACATCCTATTTGCATTGTCTAAAATACTCCAATTCTGCAACCTTTCTACTCTTCCTGCAGCTTTACCTGAAAAATATCTTCTGTTCCTTTGCTCTACTTAGGTCAAATTTCCCCCTCGTATATGCTGCCTTAACACCATCTCTCTTCCGTTTCCTTCCAGTGTTTATCTTAGGTGTCATTTTATATTCACGTTGTTGTATTTACTATAATTAATGTATTTATTGCAATTAATTTCTGTCTTCACCACTGCTCTGTGTGCCTCTTGAGGGGAAGTCATGTCTGTTTTTGCTCATCTTTGTATTCCCAGTACTTAGCATAGGCCTTGATCATTGTAGGTATTTACAATTAGTTTACTTACTTAATTAATTCACTACTATTGTTAATACTATATGTCATGTGCTTTATGTCCACTACCACATTTAATACCCAAATGTCTTAGTCTTCTTTTGGTACTATGAAGGAATACCTGTGGCTGGGTAATTTATAAAGAAAAGAGGTTTATTTGGCTCCTGGTTCTGCAGGCTATGCAAGAACCATGGTGCAGGCATCTGCTTCTGGAAGCTTTTACTCATGGCAGAAAGTGAAGGGGGAACAGGTGTGTTACATAGCAAGAGAGGGAGCAGGAGAGAGAGGGGGGAAGTGATACACTTTTCAAACAACCAGCTCTCATGTGAACTAATAGAGTAAGAACCCACTCATTACCACAGCAACAAGCCACTTGTGAGGGATCCACCTCCAGGACCCAAACAGCTCCCACTAGGCCCCACCTCCAACACTGGGGATCAAATTTCAACATGAGATTTGGAGGGGACAAACATCCAGGCTATACCACCAAACATCACTCATATTTCTTCATTACAAATTTGACAAAGTGAGATTTAGGGAAGGGTAAATGCTGAGGTTTTTCTCACTGTTTTCCTCATCGGTCCAGGTATGCCTCTTCCCACAATATCTTGATCATGTATTCAAAATCTCAGGCCCATGACATAATTTGCTTGCACATTCAAGACTTCCAACACAACACAGTTGATTCAGAAACTCTGGTCTACATCAGAAACACTTGAAACCTTGTTTAAATATGTCCCTTGTACACAGAGATTTGAATTCTGTAGTTCAGGAGTGGGACCCAGGTATATGAGTTTATACAAAATGCCTCAGCTGACACTGATGCTAATGCAGAGAACTGCATACATCACTTCAGAATTTTTGAGATTTTGGCACCCTGAGTTAGGGAAGGAAACAGGTGGTAGAACTGGAATGTTTAGTGGCAAACCAGGAAGAACTTCAAATGTTAAGGAAAAGAAATTCTTGCTCTCAGAGGCTGACCTCTACTATTCTAAAGTGAGCAAGTGTTCTAAGTAGTCAAAGATTGTAAACTAGTATTTTTTATGTCATTAAATATGAAATGTCCAATTTTGAATCAAAAGTGTAGTTTATTATATCTCAAACAAGAAGAAGTACAATTGATCAAAATATGCACCTAAAATATTGACACAGTTTTGCCATCTTAATGGTAGATTGTTTATGCCAGTAGAAAAAATCCCTGGAGAGTGAGTGGCAATGAAATCAAAAGGTGTTTTTCATAGCTTGTTGAGAATTGACCATTTTGCCTTGCAAGAAGTGGTCCAAAGCCTGCAAGAAGTAGTAGTCAGTGGTGCAAGGTCTGGTGAATACGGTGGATGACAGAGAGTTTCCAAGTCCACGTTCTATAGTTCGAGCAGCGTTGTTTTTGCAAGGTGTGGTCAAGCATTGTCTTGCAAGAGGATTAGCCCATCTCTATTGACCAATCTCGCCTGCTTAATCACAAGCATCCTCATCATTTCATTCAATTGGTTGCAGTAGACATCTGCTGTAATTGATTGACCAGGTTTCATGAAGCTGTAGTGGATAATACCAGTGCTGGACCACCAAACAGACACCATTAGCTTTTTTTGATGAATATTCAGTTTTGGACTGTGTTTTGGCACTTCATCTTCATCCAACCATTGTGCCAAATCCTTGTGATTGTCAAAAAGAACCCATTTTTCATCACACAAAACAATATGGTATAGAAATGGTTCTCCTTTATGTCGTGACAGCAAAGAAAGGCAAGCTTCGAGACCATTTCTCTTCTGACGCTCATTTAACCTATGCGCTACCCATCTATCCAGCTTCTTTACCTTGCCTATTTGTTTCCAATGGTCCAATATTGCTGGAGTAGTTATGTCAAACCTTTTTGCTGATTTACGCGTAGGTT
>NW_012137525.1:1776555-1779322 GCF_000956105.1 Propithecus coquereli | reverse complement strand
TCAGGGCAAGTGACAGTATCTACTTCCAATTAAATTAAAGAATTGGTATCTCTAGAGGCATTCTCCCATTTCAAGTTAGATTCCGAAACCACGGTCTTAGAGAAAGGAAGTAAAAATTTTGTAAGTCATTTGAAATAGGGAAAACAATCATGCCTTTAATACTGGATCCATGAATTTCAGTCAGGTAAGAAACAGCACCATATGTTAGTAGTTGATTCGGAATGTATGTTATATAGTATAAGAAAGGGTCTTACCCTTCTTGGCATGGATTTTCCATAGGGCATCCTACTGTTTATAAAATTCCAGCTGCTTTTGGGTGATAGGGTACATAACAATGCCAGTAAATCCCACAGACAACATCCCATCTCTTCTTTCACTCTAACCTGAGTTCCATAGAAAGAAACAATGCTGTGTAGGATGCTATGCTATAAACCACATTCAGTAATTCCTTGGGGGGCTGGAGTTGAGGGGGTCATGCAGGAAGAAAACCAATCTGAGCCCAGAATATATATCCATCCCAAGAAGGGCAAACTGGGGCCTTCTCCAAGACAGAAGGAGTCCAACAAAATCAAACTGTTAAAAGGTATATGGCAGGTCTCTCCTGGGTTAGTATCAAACCTGGGACTCAGTGTTGGACCTTCTAATCATAGGAGGGGACTAAACAATTATGGTATCTGGGTTCCTAATTAGAGTAAGGAAAAGCGCATGTTGTTGGGCTCTGGCCTTGTTCCCATATCTGATGTCGTAATCACTTTCTTCATTAGCCCATTCATTCTCTTCAAAGGAGCTTTCACTGTTAGTATTTTCACTTTTTTGCTTCAATTTACTCTTGTACTTGATCTGGTCTTGTATTCATACTCACAACTGGACTTAAATAGCCCTTTTTAAAGTAACTAAAAGCCTCCATTTGTTCCAATCCAATAGTCAGTAATCAATTCACATCCTGCTCAACTCTCCTCAACTCTCCCCTTGAAATTTTGCTTGCTTTGTCCTCTGGGACCCCATTTTCTTCCTACTTCACTCCTCCTCCATCCTCTTTGCTAGATCTTTCTCATCTCCCAACTCCTAGTCACTGGAGTTCCCCATGGCTCTGTCCTTAGCTATTTCTTCCCTACCCACACTACCTTTAGAAATGATACCATCTAATCTCTTTGTTTTCATTTCCTCTATATTCTAGGGTTTGTCTATATCACTAGTTTAGACCTCCTCCCTAAATTCCACACCTATATAACTAATCACCTACTCAACATCTCCATGTATTTAATAAGAATCTCAAAACTAATATATCCAATAAAAAATATTTCTTCTTATCTCACAGTTTTCTTCTCATAAAGTCCTCCTCGGCTCAGTAAATGTCAATTTTATCCTTCCAGTTACTCAGATCAAAATCTTTTGAGTCATCCTTGATGCCTTTCTTTTTCTCAGATCCATATCCAATCCATTAGCAAATTTTGTCAGCTCTACCTTCAAAGTAGATCCAACCAGAATTCAACTGCTTCTTACCACCGCCTTCCCCACAACCACCTTACTGTAATCCACCATCTCTTTTCCTTAACCATTGAATGGTTTCCTAGCCTGTTTCCTTCTTTCCTGTTCACTCCCTATAGTCAGTTCCCCACAAGACAGTCCAAATGATCCTTTTAAAATGTAAGTTCTATCATGTCACTATTCTGAATGAAACTCTCTAGTGTCTTCCCATCTCACTTGCAATGAAATCCAAAGTCTTTATCATGGTTGATAAGACCCTGCATCATCAGGCTTCTGCCTCCTCCGCTTGTTCCCTTGCTTGCTGTCAAATTGGCCTTCTTGTTGATTCTGGAACAGACCAAGCATGTTTCTGCTGTGCATTCCAAACTGTCTGTAATGTATTTAGCCCTTATTGGTGCAAAATTTCATAAACAATATCTAAAATATCACCTCCTTATTCTCTACCCCCAGTTTAATGGCTAGGGAAGATAAGATGCCACAAGTCATGAGGGGCAACTCAGGTTGCTTCATCCCCTATGTCTGTACTGAGACAGTTGCAAACAAGAGCTGCTCCTCAAAATGAGTACAGTTACTTTCCCAAAAGGAATTATTTTGCATGTAATAGTCCGGGCCCTCTGTTACAGATTCTGCTCTTGGAGTTTGAGTTGGGTTCACTCAACCTCAAAATCTGCCATAGATACTTTCATCATCGCTAGATCTACTAGTTTATTAAAGCAGACTGGCATAGCCACTTGCCTGGACTGGTTAGAGAGCTCTTTTCTTGTTCTGGAAACCTTTATGATCATAGAACATATATGGATATGAAAAATGTGTTACCTCTAAACACACACACAAATTCCAAAGGATTGTTATCTTTATTAGTGGTTGGGTTCAATGAATATTTGATTTTCACTTTGAAGTAGAAATATTGATATTCCCTAAGTACTTCAAAGAAATAACAGACCTCTATATTATTGAGATACTTATCTTCCTCCTCTGGCACAGATGCCAAACCAAGACTTAAAGGGTTTCTTCTACTTCCTTTCCTCCTCATGTTATCAAGGATGTGATAAATGTGGTGAACCAATGTGTTCTATGGGACAGTGATATGGCCAAATTTCCTTTAGACAAAATTGTGGCACAAAGTTGGACAGTTGATTGGATTCTGAAGCATAATAGTAGGGGTATACTGTTTTCCCTTCCAGGTAAGAACAAACTGTTTCTGCTACTTTCTACTTACTGGACAAAGGGGGAAAATAGTCACCTGTTTAATAGCTATTCAAAGGGCTATAATGATTTT
>NW_012137525.1:1766173-1767355 GCF_000956105.1 Propithecus coquereli | reverse complement strand
GCTACTAGCTGTGTGATCAGAAGCAAAGTTTTTTAACTTCTCCAAGACTTGAGCCATTCATAGTAAAATGGAGATAATAACTACTGCATAGGTTTGATACAAGTGTGCATTTAAAAGTACACTAAAATATACCTGTTTCAAGATGAATATTCAAGAATTATTAATTTTTAATATTTCTAGTCATTATTGATAATAAAACATATTGAGAACAATCATGATAGTGACTATCATGGGGATGTGATAAAAAGGACCAACAGGTTTTTATGAACTTCAAATTTGTAAGTACTTTAGACCGTGGCTTCTGTTGTTTATAAACTCCATTTTCAATTCTACCTTTTAGACTCTGATAGACACTTTCTTTTCTCATCCCAATTGTTAATAAACAACCCTATCAAAAAGTGGGCAAAGGACATGAACAGAAACTTTTCAAAAGAAGATAGACTAATGGCCAACAAACATATGAAAAAATGCTCAAATCTCTGATCATCGGGGAAGTGCAAATCAAAACCACAATGAGATATCACTTAATTCCATTGAGAATGGCCTTTATCAAAAAGTTCCCAAACAATAAATGTTGGCGTGGATGCAGAGAGAAAGGACCACTCATACACTGCTGGTGCAACTGCAAATTAGCACAATCTCTGTGGAAAGTAGTATCAAAATACCTCAAAGAGCTACAAGTAGAACTATCATTTGATCAGCAATCCCATTACTGGGCATCTACCCAAAGGAAAAAAAGACATTCTATAAAAAAGACATGTGCACCAGAATGTTTATAGCAGTACAATTCATAATTATAAAAATGTGGAAACAACCCAAGTGCCCATCAATACATGAATGGATTAATAAAATGTGCTATATGTATACCGTGGAATTCTATTCAGCCACAAAAGACAATGGTGATCTAGCACCTCTTGTATTATCCTGAATAGAGCTGGAGCCCATTCTGTTAAGTGAAGTATCACAAGAATGGAAGAACAAGCACCACATGTACTCACCATCAAATTGGTATTAACTGATCAACACTCATGTGCATATATAGTAGTAACATTCATCGGGTGTCGGGCAGGTGGGAGGGGGGCAGAGGGGATGGGTATATTCACACCTAATGGGTGTGGTGCTCACCATCTGGGGGATGGACGTGCTTGAAGCTCTGACTCTGGTGGGTCAAAGGCAATATAT
>NW_012137525.1:1763693-1765248 GCF_000956105.1 Propithecus coquereli | reverse complement strand
GAGAGAGACATTGTATGATTAAGTAATGAAATCATTCATGGGAATAAAAAAGGTTTAAGAGTTATTTGTAGCTTCTTCCTCATAGTCTCTCTTCACTAGCTTTTATTAGATGGAAAAAATTTGGGGTGAAATTCCTCATGGACGGTGCTTACATTTATATTGTCTTGAGTAACTTTTTACACAGTTAGATAGATTCAACTTATAGGAACATCTTATTGGGGTAAACAACCTTTAAAACAGTGGTCCCCAACTTTTTGGCACCAGGGACGGGTTTTATGGAAGACAATTTGTCCACGGGCCGGGGGTAGAGGGGACTGCTTTGGGGATGATTCAAGCGCATTACATTTATTGTGCAGTCAAACCTCACCGCTAATGATAATCTGTGTTTGCAGCAGCTCCCCAGCACTAGCATCACCGCCTCAGCTCCACCTTAGATCATCAGGCATTAGATTCTCATAAGAAGCCTGCAACCCAGATCCCTCGCATGCGCAGTTTACAGCAGGGTTCGCACTCATATGAGAATCTAAGGCTGCCACTGATCTGACAGTAGGCGGAGCTTATGCCGTGATGCAAGTGGTAGGGAGAGGCTTTAAACACAGACGAAACTTCCCTCACTCACCTGCTGCTCACCTCCTGCTGTGCAGCCCGGTTCTGAAAGGCCACAGACCAGTGCCAGTCTGTGGTGGGTGGTTGGGGGGAGTATTGGGGACCACAGCTTTAAAAGAAAAAGAAAAAAAGTGGTCAGGAATTCTAAGTGCAGTTGGAAGTTAAAAACTGCAATAAATTGTAATAAGAAAATAAAGGGTAAATTTATGAGTAACAAAAAAAGTAATTTTTCCTACAACTTAAGAGAGTCCTCCACTAGAGTATTATTTTTGAGTTATCAGTAAAGGATGTCAAATAAACTAAATCACAGTCCCTACTGATTTCTGTGGTAAATTTCATAGATCTAATCATAAAATATAAAGAAGCAAAAGGAATGGAAAATTTAAGTAAAAAATGAGGAAATGAGCAAGTCTTATGATAACAGGCCATATAATTTCATAAAAAAGTAAATTGAGATAATATATAGGGATTCAGAAGATTGGTGATAGTTCTACAAAATTATTTTAATGACTATCTTAAGCAGTGAAAAAAACTAAATTGTAGAAATAAAAAACAGGTGTGGTCACTCCACTCACTAATGACAACGAATCTGGTGAACAACATAAGACAAAGGTGCCATATACTTAGCAGAACACCATGTAAATTAGGAAATTCAATAAACGTTTCAAAATATTTCAGTGCCAAGAAAGTTAATATGGAACTACAGGCATAAACCTATACACACTTTTATCTGGATTAATAAAAATGTTTGCTTGAATGGAAATTATTATCTATATTTTAACTGTGAATTTTGCTGGGCCTTCAGTGTTTGATAATACAGATAAATCAACTATCTAACCATAGTTTTGTCTGTGTGTGTGATTAGGACTACACACACTATAATTTAAATTATCACTTAAAATACAAATGTGTTAAGCTATTGATCCCTACCAATATTTATCCTTTTATT
>NW_012137525.1:1756953-1758938 GCF_000956105.1 Propithecus coquereli | reverse complement strand
TATTAATAATATTAAATTACATTGCATTGAGCACATAATTAAATATAATATAGTATCAATGGGTAATATACAATCTTCAAACACAAAAAAAAACTCCAAGTTCCTTTCTGAAATTTTTCCCTTGTCTCCCTGTGGGAAGGTGGCTGGTATTAATATTCTCTAAATGCCCTCTTCAAAACTTATGTTTGCTATTCTATTTTTTATGTTTTTATGTTTGACTGCAGGCTAAACTATTTTATGGCTGCTTATTCATGCCAGTAGAACATGTGTACTTTTAATTTATTTCGTATTCCTGAAAGAGAAAGAAGCTAAATGAGTCTTCCTAGTTTTGATTAGAAAAGCACAAAAATGTCAGGGTGGGATACAGGGTTCAGCGAGAAGAAAATCTCCAAGCAATTTCCACACAAGCCAAGACTCTTTTCAGATAACGTCTGCATCTGGACATGTTCTTCTTCTGTCAATTGTGTTATCAACGCATCATAGATACAGCAAGAGAGTTACTAAAATCTAATATTGAAGGGGCAAGACATGAGTAAGAGGCTCCTCAGCTGATTTTACTCACTTCCTGAAAGGCATATCAGTAGGGAAACATTTTACTAGTAGACTTGACATCTTCAAGTTAATAGGATAGAAAAAGGGAAATGTTAATTACGATGAAAAGGTGCTGTGTCAAGGAATTCCTGGGCCAGCGTTCAGGAAATATGAGCTTTCTCAATTAAGAAGAATACACTTTCCCACTCTCTTTTCATTTCTTTTTCATAAAAGGAAAACTGCTGATTGATTATGGCAACAGAAGAAAAGCGAAAGGCACCAGCGATTAGATAAGCAAACTTAAATATCATCAAGGAATCCTAAGGAAGATGGGAGGCCACAGTTGGAGGTGGCAGGTGTTAGGAGAGGAGGGAGGAGAGAATGGAGACATAAAAGAATCAAATCATTTACCTAATCTTATATAATCTTTCGAAGGATCAATTATATGTCTGAAAATGTAGCTTTCAATTTAGTAAATGTATTTTTAGCGCCTAGCCTGCTAAAGCCATGTGTAACCTTGAATAAATATAGCACCTTGTAACTGTAATCAAAGAGCTTACAATATTTTCTATATCTCTGAGCAGTATTGTTTAAAAGTTATGTGATAAATATTACCAGTGGATCCTGCTATTATTAAAAATTTAAACTGGTAAAATATTTCTGGAGAAAAATTCTGCAATATAAATCAAAAGCTTTAAAAATGTGTGTATTAGCTACTCAACCCCATTAACCATTAGGGAAATGCAAATCAAAACCACAATGTGATACCTTCTCACACCTATTAGGATGGCTACTGTTAAAAAAAATGAAAATAACAAGTGTTGGTGAGGTTGTAAAGAAATTGAAACCCTTGTGCAATAGTTGGTGAGAATGTAAAATGGAGCAGCCCCTATGGAAAATAGTATAGTGGTTCCTCAAAAAATTAAAAATAGAATTGTTATATGATCCAGTGATTTTACTTCTGAGTACATCCAAAAGAATTAAAAGTAGAGACTCGAAGATACATTGTACCTGCATGCTTGTAGTGGCATTATTGGCAATAGCCAAGAAGTGTGAGCAACCCAAGCGTCCATCATTGGATAAACACAATGTGGCATATGCATACAATGGAATATTATTTCAGCCTTTAAAAGGCAGGAAATTCTGACACATGCTACGACATGGATGAATCTTGAGGATATTATGCTAAGATAAATAAGCCAGTCCCAAAAGGATGAAAATGGTATGATTCCACTTACATGAGGCACTAGAGTAGTCAAATTCATGGAGACAGAACGTAGAATGGTGGCTACCAGGGGCTTGAAAAGGAGGGAATGGGGAGTCAGGGTTTAATGGGTACAGAAGTTCAGCATTGCAAGATGAAAAGAGTTCTGTGGATGGATGGTGGCAATGGTAGCACAAAAATGTGAATGCACTTAAGGCCGCTGGACTATGCACTTAAAAATGGTTAAAAT
>NW_012137525.1:1754523-1756903 GCF_000956105.1 Propithecus coquereli | reverse complement strand
TGTGCCTGTTCATGGGTAACACCAATCAGGAGAAGGACACAGAAAGATTTCGATGTTAGCTCCACATACAGGAAGGTAGCACTTTTAGAAAGACACAGATAACATATGTTGAGGAAGGGATGGTCAGTATCATGAAGAGGGAAATTTATCATATGAGGGAGAAATTTAGAATAAGTAAATATATTATTGGAGATTTTGCTCCACAGTAAAAGCAGATAAATTTATAGGGGGGAAAAGTAATATCTTTTCCTCACCCATCACTGGGTTTATGGCTGAGAACCCCTATAACAAAAGACAGATTAACAAAAGAAAAGCATATAAATTTGTTTAAGTTTTATTTGACACAGGAGCCTTCAAAATGAAGACTCAAAGAAGCAGGAAAACCTGTGTATTTTTATGCTAAATTTGATGAAGAAGTGGGCAGTAGCACAAAAGCATAATTGGACAAAGGGAGTACAATTTAATGACAATAAACTTGGGAGAACTTAGCAAGGCCTGTTCAGAGTCTTCTCTGTCCCATTGTTCTAGAGTTAAGGATTTCCCTTTCCTTCAGGTATAGGGAGGGCACCGCTGGAATGAGGGTCTTATGTCCTCCTTTAGAGGAAGGTCAGAGAATTCCTTCATGGCCTGCTTTGGGGCAAGGGAGTAGGGAGTCAGAGGGACTTTCCTGCTTCTTCTGTTTTCTCAAATACCAAGGTGTCATATTTTGGGGTAGCATGTCCTGAGCACAATTAAATTAAATCAATAGAATTAGATGAATATGATTCAGAAAGCAACAAACGTTTTGGGCAGTAATGGACTTATAGTTAAGGCACAATTTCTGGAGAAGACAATGAGATCATACAGGACAGGAAAGGGTTTATGCTATATTAAAAGGAAACCTTTGAGTCTGTGAACTCAAGAGTATCTGTTTGGTACCTGCCTATCAACTCTCCCACAAACCCAATCTATTAAATCTTAAGTAAAATCAAGTTTTTATGGTTCCATGGTGCCTCCCAAATCTGTCTTTTGTCCTCAATATATGGAAGAAACTCTAAAGGGGGAAGGCTTGGAGAATCTACATGTGTGATCATGTCTTGCCCCTTTGTAAACAGATCAACAATATCCTCTATTGTCAAAACAAGGAAATTCTTGAGAATGAAAGAGTGAACTATACGCAATTATCCTAGGATGATAGCCATAAATTGCAACTATCCTGAGAAAACCACAACATTTGTTAAACCTATTTTTAAGACCCCAGAATTTCAGGTTTCTAGAAAACCACTTTGCCTAGGTCCTTGTATGTGTTATCCTCTGAAAGTTACCAATCATAATCCTTACCCATTGCTCCTGGGGACTCCAGGCTAGTGTGGGTTGCTAAGAGAGGCCAGGAATGCTGGTCCCCTCAGTAGGGGAGAGGGAGAGTGATCAAACTTCAAAATTATATCCAAGAGTGGTGGGAATCTGGGCCATACTTCTTGTCTAGATCCCTAAGAGATGGACCTCTTGTAGGTGTTTAGTCATCCTGGTATAGGAACAGTCTAGAGATTACTGAGTAAGATTTCAGAAGCAGATAGAACCCTAGAGACAGCCCCACCAAGCTTCCTATTCCCCAGAGTTACATGAGAAAATATTCAAATATTCCAGTGCCCTCAAGAAGGATATAGAAAGTAATTGCAACAATAAGAGCCAACACACTCCCTCTTCTATTTTCTCCCTCATAGCCAAGTCTTCCTAAAAATTTCTCTGGTCTATCTTCTCTCCACACCTTCTTCCATGTTCTCAGTTCATGCTGTCACATCCTCTCTCCTGCACCATTGCCAAGGACTCCTCGTGGGATACGTACCTCCAGCCCCCATCCCATCCCTGCAAATCCATTCCCTCAAATGCCACCAAGTGATGTGTGTGGACCCAGAATTGGCTGTGTCACTGCAGTTTGAATGGCTTCAGTAAGCATCCATCCCTACATTGCAAAAGCTAAGCTCTGTAATGTGGTGCAGAAGTGCTCATAGCCGCTGCAGGTGACCTGACTTCTGCTTACTTCATTGCTTGCCTGCCTTCATGTACCAATGGACAACATCAAACTGTAGCTTGTGGTTGCCCCTCCGCACATGATACTGCTGTCCCCCATGCTTTTTGCTTGGGGGTGACTACCTGACCCCATCCATCCCTTCACATCTTCAGACTCACCTCTGCAGTAACCTCCTCAGCAAAGCCTCTCCTGACACTCTGTGTAGCTTTCTGTCTACACTTCCAACGTTATATTAAACTGTCTCTTTATGTGTCTATTTCCATTACTAAATCAGGAGTTCTTTACTGGGAAGAAATGTGTTTCATTTGCCTTTAGGGTTCCAATATCAATATATGTTCATTGATATTGAATAAGTATATTAATAATAGT
>NW_012137525.1:1752978-1754473 GCF_000956105.1 Propithecus coquereli | reverse complement strand
TTATACGTTTTATTCAGAATGTTGCTTTAAATTCATTAGGCTTAATATATAATTTCCCTGAAGTGTTAAACTCTTGGATGTCAAAAATAAACACACCATTTTCTGTACCTTCGGCTTAATGGCTTAATGTAGTCAGTAACTTAGAGCCTATATGTGCCCACACACAAATGGCTCGGAAATCTTCAAGAAATAAAAATGTAATGAAAATGTTTTATAAATTTAGTTTATTATCTTGGCAGGATAGATGGATACATGGAATCCAATCAGTGCCCAGATAGTAATCAAGTTTTTATTTTATTTTCTAGCCTAGACTATACGCATACATACATATATATATGTATATATACATATAAAAATTTGAGATGTAAAAAAAGCAGTCAGCAATAAGACTAAGCTTTAAAAAATTGTAAAGCAAATACTTCAAAGAAGTATATATTTTCCCTGGAACACTGCATGGCACTTAGCTGGCATTTTGTCAGCAAACAAAAAGAAATTAATGTGATCGTTTATGAGCGAGCACACATGGTGATAAAGAGAAAGGAATTTGGAGTGAATAAATAGATGATCCTAAAATGCTTAAGATAATTTGTAGTAGCACTTTGGGATGGGAGCAGCCTTGCAGCATTCTTCTTTTCTAACAACTGTTTGTTGCCAGCCTCCTGAAATAAGCAACAAGCCCCACTGATATTATTAAAAGCTGAATGAATGAAAGAATAATAGGAAATCTCATTAAACACTGCCAACAGCTTCAACTTATTATGAATATCCCCATATAGCAACCAATAATCCAATAATGATATTGCTTCCAATAATATGTCTAAATATATCTCATTGCAAGTAATTGTGGCTTGACACTTTATAAATCTGTTACACAGAGACAACTTTTTTGATCAAACATCTTAATTTTATTAATATTTCATAAAATTTGACCATTAAGTAAAATTAGTACTATAAGTAACTGCACATTGAGAATCGAACAATAGCATAAAATACCTGAAATATTCATCTTTTCCTTCTTTAAATCTGTAGACTACCTTCCTGTATCTATTATCTGCCAACATTGATAGACTACACTTTGCTTAGTTGTCCAGACTCACCTGGGTCCACCTTGTTGTCCCTCACAAACGTATTTTTCTTATAGATTTGTTTTCTTGACTTCTTTCTTCTCCTAAACATCCCCTAATACACTTTTTTTTTTTTTTTGGAGACAGAGTCTCACTCTGTTGCCCGGGCTAGAGGGCCGTGGCATCAGCCTCGCTCATGGCAACCTCAAACTCCTGGGCTCAAGCAATCCTTCTGCCTCAGCCTCCCAAGTAGCTGGGACTACAGGCATGCGCCACCAGCCCCAGCTAAAATTCTAGGGTCTTAAAAATAGGTTTAATAAATGTTGTGGTTTTCTCAGGATAGTTGCAATTTATAGCTATCATCCTAGGATAACCTAACCTAAATTAGGTTTTTTTGTATCAAACAAATTTAGACTCTTTGGCCCCTTCTA
>NW_012137525.1:1688434-1740975 GCF_000956105.1 Propithecus coquereli | reverse complement strand
TAGGATTGGGTGTCTGAGAGAAATGAAGAATAGACTTAAGGACTTGCTATTTTGCTGAATAAAACTCATTAATTTTTTTTTGGTTTTTTTGGTTTTTTTTTTTTAGATGTGCAAAGGTAAAGCAGCAGCTTAATCTAGATTAAGACCAATTTGTTTTATATTCTAAACAAACCAAATTTACTCCCAGGCAGCTGAATAAACAGGAAATAGTATTGACTGAAAAGAAGCCAAATAACATGGCAGCAAAAAAGCCCATGGAAAAAGATGACAGAAAGAAATCCCTGGCACCAGGGAGGCCTGGAATTTTTAGGAAGAGTGATGTCATGTATTCAAATTCTGCTGTGTTGCTGGGTTCCCCGCATGTTACTTCCATCATGAGTACATGTCTGATGGACACAGCAGTCTTACGTTAAAGATGCTCTGGGGAGTAAGGGAAAAAGTGCCCAATGTGTGAAGCTTTCTGGACATGACAGCAAGGAGGACCATTGTCAGGAGAAGCAAGCTGTGGCATGGGCCAACTCAGGAGTAGACATAACTCAAATCTCATTTCCCCAAAATCTACCAGAGAAAGGTTTCGGGGGGGGAAAGCAGCAGTCAAGATCCAGCCTTAACGTGAGCAGGGATACCCAGGTGGAAGCTATGTGTGTCCCATCTCTCTTTATGGAGCAACTACTTTGTGCCATGAAGTTTACATTACCACTTTGAGGTAGGTATTACTACGGTTCTGTACTTGGAGATGAGAAAACTGAATCACGAAGAGAGAAGTAAGTAATTGATTTAAGGTCAAATTGGCAAGTAACCGAAAGGAGAATCAGCCCAGGTGGCACTGACTTTCATCTCTGCATCTGTCCGCCATGCCTCTCTCTTTATAAACACTCACCTGAATGTTCAGGGATTTCCTTACACCTGACTTAGATGCCATCTGGAGCTTACTGTCTAATGGCAGAGCTGCCACATCCAGAGCATAGTGTCATCCTTCCACCTTGCATAGCAAATGAAAATGACCAGTCTGAGTGCAGGGCATGTCCCTTTTCTACCCATGTCTCCCCACCAGCTATTCTCCCCATCATAAAACCTGTGCTCCAAATTACTTGCCGAATAAAAAGACTAGCGCATAAAGGAAAAGTTTAATCTCACCATTTTTAACTGAATATCCATGCCTAATCTTCTTTACTTGATCAGCTCTAAAAGAGGAATTTCACATTGAATTTAACTGATAAAGTTTCCTTGAAAAGAGGCTTTTCTTGACTTAAAAAAATGCAAGTAATCCATGTTTTTATAGAAAAATTAGAAATTTCAGATAAGCAAAGAGAAAAAAAATGAAACCACCCATAATCCCAGTGCCTAGAGATAAATCATATTAATGCTTCGACATAGAGCACTATTGTCAGTGATTAATGCTACATGAACTGATGCCCTTCCTGAAGAACCATCAGGCATGCACAGGGGTTTGAACGTACACAGGTGCCATCGTCATCATCATTGCATCTGTGCAGATTGATACTATGTATTGCAGAGGCTGATTTCAGAATCACCTAAAGAGACCAACAGTAACAATAGCGGCTGAAAAATTTCTATAACCAGAATATGTCTTCTGGTTCTTTCTCAACAAAAATTTTGGAAATTATAAAAGTCCCTTTGGACCAACTAAACCGGTGGATTTCCTGCTCAATTCAAAAGAAAGAGGCACCCTCCTGCCAGCCCCCACCCTGCCAAAGATTTCCTGCACTTGCTGCTAATCTGGCATAGAAGTGATCAAATCAGATTGTACTTGAAAAATAAGTTTTTATTTGTACTTCAGGCTGGACCCATAACATAAATTATGCTACCAGGACCATTCTAATACATACATTTTTGTAATTTAGCTGCGTATATTTGTATGTTGATATATATGTCCCAGGTATATAGAGGGTAACTGATTCACAACAAATGATTAATTCACTTCAAAAACTTGGTAGGGGAATCGCTACCCCTAAAGGTTTACCTTTAATGCCTAGATTCATATTGTCAAAATACCCAATCCGTGACCTTATAGGTGAATTTTTCAAGTTGACTTTGCTAATCCTGTATTTTATTTTTTTTCTCTCATTGGGTCCCTGAGGTTCCACATTCACCATCAACAGGTAAACAATAATAAACATTTAAGTCTCCCAGTTAACTTTTTAGAAATTATTTTCAAAGACATCTATTTCGTTTTATTTGGTTTTTTCTTTTTTTTTTTTAATTTCAGGATATTATGGTGGTACAAACATTTTTGTTACAAGTAATGCCTTTGCCTCGTCCAATCCGGGGCGAGAGGCAGGCCCTTCCCCCATACAGTGCACACCCCATCCATTAGTTGTGAGCTTACGCACCCCCACCCCCACCTGACCAGCACCCAGTGAATATTACTACCATGTGAGCACCTTAGTGTTGATCAGTTAGTACCAACTTGATGGCGAGTACATGTGGTGCTTATTTTTCCATTGTTGTGATATCTCACTTCCAGGGATAGGCTCAAGCTCTATCCAGGAAAATATAAGAGGTGCTAGATCACCATTGTTTTTGTAATTGAGTAGTATTCCATAGTATACACATACCACATTTTAGGCGGTGCACCACATACACCTGCAGAATTTCCCTCGCTCGCTGCTCGAGACCCTCAACCGGCAGAGGCCGGGCGGGCACTTCTGCGATGTGACTTCGCTGTGGGCACTCCGCTGTGTGCCAGCCGCCAGCTCGCCCTTCTTCCAGGACAAGCTGCTGCTGGGTCACTCTGGGGTCCGCGTGCCTCCGGTGCTGCCCGCGCACACTGCGCCAGCTCTCGAATTCCTCTGCAGCGGCTCTCTAGCGGCGGGGCAGGGCGAAGCGCTGCAAGTGCTCACGGCTGCGTCTGCGCTTAGCTATTTCATTTTAATAGCCACAACTTCTTGTAACATGTTGTCAAGTATTCTATACTTATTATCTCATTATCTGGTCCTGCCAATTAGTTGTTGTTATTACGTCTACTTTACAGATCAGGAACTGAGGCTCAGACCGGTAAATGACTTGCTTAAATTCATGTAGCTACTAAGTAGCCGACCCTAGATTAAAATGCTAATGTATGGTGTTTTAAAGCTTGATGAATAAATTCTGGAGATCTATTTTATAGTATTGTAACTATAGTTAATAACAATGCATCCTACACTTGAAATTTGCTAAAAGAGTAGATCTTAAATGTTCTCATCACAAAAAAAAATAAGTATGTAAGGTGACAGATATGTTAATTAGCTTGATTTAATTATTTGCAATGTACACATATATCAAAACATCATGTCGTATGCCATAATATATACAATTTTTATTTGTTAACTCTAACTTAATAAAACCGGCAAGGGGACAGGGGAGGGCCCATCCTCTTAACCACTACTTGCCACATTTGACAAGGGCCTTGGGGAACACAGACGCCCTCAAATGAAGGGAATGGGAATTTGAACTTTTACTATGATCTGATTTTTAGCAGATGCTAAATTGTGTCCCTTGATCACAGTGACTCCCTACAAGACAGACCTTCAAATAATAATCTAAAAGGAAGAGTCTCAACTGAAGCCCTGAAGCCTGAACCAACCGCTTTTAACAAAAGCAAGCAGGAGAACATTCCACCAGGAGGCAAGGATGCTCTGAAAATTGGGGATGCTGAAATAGTCTCTGAACTTACCAAGTACAGCATGGTGACTTTTGGAAAAGTGTGATTTTGCCTACCCAAATACCAAACACCAAACTGCTAAATGAGTGTAAATTTCAGCTTGACCCAAGGGGTGCCTATCTTCCAACCAGGATGTGTGGCTATGTTTGTGAAACAAGAAGTGTCAAAAATACAAAGAAAATTAAGACTGGCTACACTGTAACCTTTTTTGTGGAAACAATATTTGATTTAATCATGTCACTGGTAATAACTAATATTCTAATAGGTAAAAGCACTATTCAATTTTAATGATAGCTTAATCAACTGATTGAGAAAATGGAATATGAACTAAATACATTTTCCATAAAGTAACTTAAAGCATAAATACAGACACTATGGATAAATGAAAATACAAAGGGATTTTTATATAAAAATTCTAGTTCTCCTCAATGAATAAGTCTGCTTTCTCCTATTCTGTTCAATTTATGTTGATCTCTTCTGGGAAACACAGTTTTCTTGGGCCAGGTCAGCTGCAGTTTGAACTTTTTTGTATGAGAGGCCACATAGTCCATCTCTACCTGTGAGACAGCTCTGTTTGCTCTATGGCTTTTTTCTTCCTGCCTTCATGCTCCACAAGTCTGCCTAATAATTACATATCCCTCTAAACCGAGAAAAATTATTTCTGCTATGCTAGACATTAGTTTCATTTTTTCATTTGAGCCCTCAGTGCTATAATTTTCTGTAAATTCTCCATAGTTTAAGAACTAGTTAGGTAACTAGTTAGTTAATAATATAGGGCATAAAGGCTCAGTTATTTTGGGTAGATCATTTCTTTTATCAGTATGAACTATCCTGTTTTCCCCATTAGTGCTTTTTTATCTTGAATTTATTTTGCCTATTTTTTTTATTTTTTTTTCTGAAAACACTAGGTTGAAGAATATTTTGTCTATTTCAATTACTATTACTATACATGCTTTCTTTTTGTAACCAGTATTCTTTAGGTTTAGAAACTTCTGGGGCTGGATTTTCTAATCTGTGAATCTGTCCTTTAATAGATAAGCTTAATGCATTAACATTTATTGTGATTACCACTATATTTAGATTTATCTCTTCTTATTTTGTGCATCCAATTTTCCATGATTTTTTAAAAATTACCTTTTGTTGGATTGATCTAGATACTATAGTCTGGCTCGCTCAACTCTGAGTCAACCCTCTTCTAGCTTGCCTTCCTGTTCTGTAGAGTCTGTTATCCTGAAAACTATGTTTCCAATCTCCCAGAAGCGAGGTATCTACATGGGACCTCTGTTCTGCCAAGCAGACTCACCCATATGAGGCGCAGAGACGGCAATATGCAACTGCAAGAGAAGGCCAAGAGCAGAGAGGGCTGATGTGTGGGCAAGCACGATGACAGGGCATCCAGTTCTCCTGGGGAGCGGTGGCAGAATTCCTCACGTCCAGTTTTCACCATCAGAGGTGCTGAGCAGCTCGCAGGCACAGTCACGGGGGCTTGCTGGCTCTGTCTAGTGGTTTGGGTTAATGCCCCTGCCTCTGGCTGTATTGTTCCCAGCTCTATAGCCTGCTAGCTTCATTCTCTGGCCCTCCCAGAGGTTCTGTGAGCTACCAAAAGTTCCTTTCATAAGTCACTTTCTGCATAAATTTGATAGAGACAATTCTATGCTCTGCCACTAAAAATCCTGACTGAATCAAGTTTTGTGTCTGAAAACATGTTTACTTTGCTCTTGTCTTTGAATGATAGATTCACTGGTTATGAAATGATGGATTCAAATGTATTTTCCCTCAGGATTTTTATATATTTCATTTTCTTCTTGCACTTATATATCTGTGTCTCATTCCATTGTCAATCCATTTCTTCTCTCTGGAAGTTTTAACAGTTATTTTTTTTCCTTATTCTAAGTCTTCTGAAATGTGTCTGCTTTTTATCTGTTTTTGTTCCCTTTCTCTTGCTTAGCACTCAATGAGCCCTTTTAGTCTGGCACTTAATGCCAAGAACTTCTCCGTTGTTATTTGTATGCTGCCTTCCCTCCCTTCTCTCTGGGCTCTTCATCTGCATCTCCTAACTGACTGATACTGGCATCTCCTGACCTACCCTATATGTTTTTAAAATTTTCTTTCATGCTCTCCATACCTTTATTCATTAACTAAAGATTATATCCTATCTGCATGTTTCTCAAACTTTCATATGCATACAAATCACCTATTTATAATGAAGATTCTGATTCAGTACTGTACGGTGGGGACTGAGATCCTGGATTGCTAATAAATTTCTAGAAGTTGCCAAGGCTGCTGCTAAGCAGACCAGACTTTGTATAGCAAGGTCCTAGGTAACAAGTCAGGCATAGGAGGTACAGAGATGAGCAGTGATAAGCACATGTTCAAAACACTCAGCAAGTGAGGGAATCTTCTTCCACCACTCACTAGCCATATGACCTTGGGAAAACTGACATGATCTCTTTGAGAATCAGCTTTCCTTTCTACAAAATAGAGATCTTGGTCTCCATGTTTCTTGTTTCCTACAGGGATTAAGTGTGAATTTTAGCCTGCACAGACCACAGGAGGCAGGAAATGGAAAAAAGACAACCCTGGGCTTCTGCTGTCAGGGATAAGCTTTAACGATACAGGACAGAAAGTGTCCTGGTGCCCACGTCTCTGCCCAGTGGTGAGGGCTCTATTCTCAGCTTTGACCTCAGCCATGAAGTTGTTCTTTGAGTTGAAGGGATTGGAATAAAATACCCACAGCTCTTTCATCCCCACAGAGATGCATACCCTACCCATAGAATAGGAACAAGCACATTCCATTTCAATAAAGAACAACCTGCAATGTCAGCCACATGGATAGAGAAAAAGTAAATCATTCTGTGATCAATATAATATATTGAAAGAGTAAATTTTGTTAAAAAAAATCATAAAGGCAAGCATCTTAAAATGGAAATCATGAAAAGTCATGAGCAAAGAGTGAGGATATGCCTCATGCTTGGAGAGAAAGCTTCTTGCCCTAAACCCATTTGACATTTATGTTTGCTCTGAACAGAGGGAATGAAAAAGGAAGAAAGAAAAGGCACCGAAAATAAGAAAGGAAATCAACATTCATGGAGTAGCTCTTTCATGTCAGGCATTGTGCAAATATTATCATGCAATATTAGACCCACTGAGGCTGACTTCAGCATACCCCACCATCGAGATACCAACTTGTGAAAAGAAAAGCATGATCCACTAGAGAGGGTAAATAGCCTTCAGCAGCACACCGGAAGAGAAATTGGCCCAGAAAAATGTTAAAATTGTTTGTTCTGGTATTAGAAATTTAGTTATAGTACATGTTTGGTTATAATCTTGCTGTTTATACATAAAAGCAAATGTTTTGTTACAATTTCACTATTCAGAGGCCAATTTAATTAGCAGGCCCATTTAAAGCTTTAGTCTTGGTAATGACATTTTTAGAAACAGAGAGAGATTGAATAACTTGTTAGACTGAATACAAAGAGAAACGAAAAGCAAAAAATCACTAGACTCTTCAAAGAATGGGTGAGAGGTTTTCCAAGAACAAATTTTAGTCCCACTAATTCCCGTAAAGTGTATCAAAAAATTGCTTAGCATTTTTTAGCCATGCTAATATCTTTCCAGAATGAAGTTATGAGCTATAGTGCACAAAAAAATTATGTCCCAAACAAAGTTTGGTGAAATTTTTTCCTTGGCTAAAGACTTTCACCAGTTTCCTTAGTGAAGGAAAACCTAGAAATTTAAAATCCACTCAATATAAAGCATGGTTTTCTATATGACAAATTAAAGGAATTTTTCCAAGGTTGCTGCAAGCCATTTTCTCACAGTGAGAAGGACTGAGTGAAAGAAACTCCTGTCTGACTATTAATATTTTAACCAAGGTTCAACTTTCCAAAGTAGGTGAAAGGGATGTGTGGCCTCTTACAACATGATCCTTCAGTAGGGTGTTTTCTGTGTGGTGGGCTCTGTGCTAACACAAGAACACATGTAAAGTGTCTGGCACTTAGAGTGAGCTCAAATCCGCATTTTATTCTTTCTTTTGTTTCATCCATCCCTCCCTCTTCCCTTTCCTTCCTGCCCCTTAGAGCTAGACTTATTTATGACAGGATTAGAAAAAGGGAAGAACGGAAGGCACATAGCAGAGACTGCTTCGTAGCTGTGATGAAGGCACGCTGGCCAAATGTTGCCAGATCCCACTACTCTGAGGGTTGGAAATGCTTCCTGACTGGGCCTGCTTCTGCTCCTGGAAGTGACTCCCTCATTCCCTGATTTCCATGGCTCTTCCCACTAGAAGGGTCTCCCTTTTCCATCATCCCTCTTTGCCAGTTCAGGAGAGGGCACCAAAGGACACACCACTTTTGGATGCCGAGTAGTTTTCCCTTGGTCTGTACCTGAGGAAAGGTGGGAGTTCTCAGAGTCTTTATATCTCAAATAACTCCAGTCTTTTAGTACAGGCTGGCAATGCTTTCTCCAATACAGCTTTTTCCAAAACATGCTAAACTCCAAACATTTGCATCAAAAGCGACAACCATACTTATAATACTTTTGAGACGTGTTTCTCTTTCTCTCTAGATACTCAATTACAGATATTTTGGAGGTTTCCAGCTTCTATAAAATCAAGATTTTTTTTTTTGCCTCTTATTTTTTATTTATTTATTTTTTTATTTCAGCATATTATGGGAGTACAGATGTTTAGGTTACGTATGTTGCCCTTGGCCCCCCTCCCCGCCAAGTCCGAGTTTCAAGTGTGTCCATCCCTCGGATGGTGAGCATTGCACTCTTTGGGTATTTTAATCCTTTCAGGGATTCTTTTGTCCATGTAGAAGGATCTAGCAGCCTCCTTGTTTCAAAAGCCTCAGCAAAAGGCCTTACAACCACAGACACACGTTGGCCTTTACCCTGAGGCAATGTCTTACTGGCAGTACTCTGAATTTGCTCTTTTTCCTGACTCTGTGTCATAATGGACACGTGGCTTTGGTGCGGCAGTTTCATTTTCTATCTCTGCTCCCACTGTATTTTTTCAACAGAACCTGATTTCTCTACATGAGTAAGGGATAACCAACCCTACTATCATTCTTACAAAGAATAACATTGGAAGCACATGGATCCCTCCAAAGTGCAAGTTTTGATCTTTCAAATGTCTTCTAAGACCATGGTTAAATCTAAGGCAACCTACAGGGAATTGACAAAGCAAGCATCACAGAGATCCAGAAAAAAGGAGAAAATGAGTGATTGCATTTCAGGCAAAACATCTATTCTTGGTACTGGTGTTCCCAATGCAATAAGAGAAACCTAATAAGGAGCTTCAGAAAATGTCCATGGACTAATTCACTGCAACACAGTGAACATTACTGTTGAAATGAGAACAATCGTTAATGATTATACCTGAGACCTTGGTGTGAGGAGAGCAATTAACAGCCACTCAATTAAAAAAATCCGAAGGAAATGAATGTTCATAATAAATCCCGCACAATTATGTGAACTGATACCTTCTTACAGAATCGCTGGGGGCCAGATAATTATTCCGTGTAATCAAGCAGACCTTCCTGTATTGACATATGAAACTTTAAAACATAAAGCTAAATAGAATTACCTAAACTCATGCTTTTGATCTTTCTTGTCATTGCCAGTCTTGGCACTCAGAAGAGGCTTCTGATTTCCTTTCAAATAAGATAAAAATGTAGTCATAGATACCCACACGCCAATACCACACAACTACAGACCCAGATTCCCTGGGTATACTTTCGATTCTTTCTCAATTCCCTGTGGCCTCCTTTAGTTCTTCATTGACTCTGACCTGAATGTGATAGCTGTGCTGCCCCATCAGCCTCAGCTCTACTGCCTTGTCTTTCAAAGTCTTGTTCCAATGCCACTTCCTCTATAAAGCCTTTCCTAATTACTCTGCTCAGAATTGTTATTACATTTTCACAGCTCTTTGTTTATCCTTCACTTGAGGATAATAATAATTATCCCCAAATCCTTCCTACGGTCTGATACATCTAAGTCTGTCACCCGTGCTAGGCAGTAAGCTTCACAGGGTAGCATATGGTCCTCATTCCCTTTTCTCCTGGCACATGGTGTTCACTGTTCTAAATTCTATGCAATTCAAGACTTATAGCAATTAAATCACTTATGAAATAATTTTGATTTACCAATACGCCCAGACCCCAATTAGACAAACATAGCCTATTATCCTATTGACCTAACTCAATTCTTTATTTTTCCAAGTCATAATTCTACAGATCTCATGATCTCCAAGCCCTTCAGAACAACCTTTCTATATAATTTAAAGCCAAATTTATGTCCATGTAGTTGGAATCCTGACAGCAATAGTAGTCACAGGGACTTTAAAGTATGCACTAGATCTTTATAAAAATGAGAAGCTATGGATATGTGTAGGTAGAAATTTTTCAAAGTTTAAGTTTCTGAGGCTAGCTAAAGATAGCTGACTAATGCACCAGGAAAGAAGAAGTATAAAATCTTAATTATAAAAAACAATCAAATAAATTAAAGAATAGCAATTCCTGAAGATTTATTTGATTGCTATCTGGCAACCTGAGCATATTTTTCATGAAGCCCAAGATGAATGAGACTGGCTTGAAAATCACTGAACCTAAGAGTTAATTGGGTATGGATGTGCTTTGTAAAGGTCAAGTGATATAAATAAACAAGTTTGCTGAGAAAACTTTCAGGTAAAAACTAAAGTTGAAAGCTCCAGTTTATCACTCCATATATTATTGTATTATTATTGTATTTGGCTTCTCAAAGATGCAAGTAATAGTTAATAGCTATAGAGTGGGTTTCTCAAGATTTTATTTGTGATGATCTCAACTCGAGGGGTGAGAAAAGAAACGTTGAGATCATCCTAATTATAGGGAAGAATTTTCTAAAGAATTGATGCAATTATCTCACCATGAAAGACACATTTAAAAAGACACATTAAAAAGCATATTTGGCCAGGAGCAGTGACTCGTGCCTATAATCCCAGCACTTTGGGAGGCCGAAGTGGGAGGATTGCTTGAGGCCAGGAGTTTGAGACCAGCCTGGGCAATGGCGAGATCTCATCTCTACAACAAATAAAAAAAATTAGCTGGGTGTGGTGGCATCCCAGCTACTCCAGAGGCTGAGACTGGAGGATAGCTTGAGCCCAGCAGTTTGAGGTTACAGTGAGTTATGATCACAACACTGCACTCTAGTGCAGGTGACAGAGTGAGATCCTATCTCAAAAAAAATAAATAAATAAAATAAAAAGCCATATTAAATATATTTTGTTCTGGATATTGAGTTTGGTTTTGTTTAAAATGTATGGTGACTCAGAGATATTTTGGAATGATGAGCACAACCTAGCTCTAAAAAAAAAAATGATGAACAAAGGTACCTAAGTCTTTGTCCTCCTAAAAAAGATAAATCAATGGAGTCTTTTTCTCTGAGTAACTCTTATAATGAATAAATGCTTGAGAGATGAGCCCGTACGTCTGCTATTCCGAAGCTTGTTAGAAGATCACAGACTGAGGTTGTAGCAATTGACATGCGACCTGCACGTGCCCAGAAACCCAGCTCTGCGCCTTTGCCTCATGAACAGGGTCCTGAATCTGAGAGCGTCTGGCCATGGGACAGGAAGTAGAAAAGCTGAGTGAGGGCGAGCAGTTGCTGCCACTATTTCCCCTTGGTCTGTTACCACTTACCAAATAAGTCTCTATTCCTTTTTGATTTTTTAAGTGCCTGAGATTGAGGACACAGTTCTGTTACATTTAAGTGAGTTAGGAAGCAACCATAAGACTCTGTCTGGCTAGCTCAAAGGAGGTATTCCTAACAATAATTAATGAAGGGGGAATAGATTTGCATTCCTAACTGGCATAAATGCATATTTCAATCAGTTTTCCTGTTGGTTGTTGTTTGCATTCAAGTAAATGATCTTCTGTCTGACATCTTCCTTTAAATCTCTGTTCTGTACTAAGAGGAACCTGATCTCACGGTCTGTGGCTTTGGCCCTGATAAATTAACAATTGCATTTTGTTGTTGTTGGTTTGTTTTGTTTGAGACAGGGTCTCATTTTGACACCCTGGCTAGAGTGCAGTGGTGCGATCATAGCTCACGGCAACCTCAAATTCCTTGGCTCAAGTGATCCTCCTGGCTCAGCCTCCCAAGTAGATGGAACTACAGGTGCATGCCACCATGCCCAATTTTTTTATTTGTTGTAGAGGTGAGATCTCGTTATTGCCCAGGCTAGTCTCAAACTCCTGGGCTCAAGCAATCCTCCTGTCTCCGCCTCCAAAGTGCTAGGATTACAGGTGTGAGCCAGTGCCCAGACGACTATTGGATTGCTACATTCCCACTGTTTACTCCTCAAGACTAAGCACTTTGGTTTTCCCTTTCTTTGTTGACTCTGAACAATTTCCTTGTTAGGTAGGGTCCTTTACCTAACTCACACCCAAAGGAAAGGACAGTTTTTAAATGGGTTGCTTAGGGCCATTCTTTTTATATCCAAACTATCTCCAAATCCCACTGATTCTACTTTAGGAAAAGTCCTCCTTTCCCCTTCTTCGCAGCCACCACCCCCATGCTCTGTGTATTTCCCTAGCTCTCCTCAGTAATTCCAACATAATTGGTCTAATCCCTATACCACCCACTGGTGGTACTATCTTTCTAAAACACAGACATGATTATGTTATTTCTCTATTTAAAAGCCTTTGATTGTTCCATTTCTTCAAAATTAAATTGAGAGTACAGTACTTTGCATAATAGGCAAAGCTGTTCATGACTTCCCTCTCTTTCCACTCTCATCTCTTTCTACCTCCCCTCATGTGCCTTTATCTCTAATCACCTGCAGTTACTCTCAGTTTTCTAAAATATAATCTGCTTTTGTTCATGCTGTTCCTGCTTCCTGATATGCCCTGTGACCACTTAAAGAACCCTCAATTCCCAAATTTATATATGGAATTGCATCCATTCTGCAAGACCCTTCTGCAACATGGTAACTGTTTTCCCAGGAAGCATGCACAGATGTGCCTCGCCCTATCTTTGTTGTGTTAGTATCTTGCTCTTTATTTTAAATACAACATGTCCTGAATGTGGACGTGTGTTGGTGCCAACATAAAGTGATTTGTTTAATCAAATTCTGGATTCCCTTTACTAGGTGAATGGGAATGATAAAAGACCAAGGGATTTCCCAAGACACCTTTATTGACAAGTATTTTTATTCAGTCAGTCTGTCCTTTTATTGAGGATTCACCAAATGCCAAGCATTTTTAGAGTAGGCAGAGATGAACGAGAAAAAGTTTCTATCCTCATGAAGTTTACATTCTGAAGAGGGGGGTAGAGACAATTTAAAAAAATAACCATGTAATATAATATCAGTGAGAGATATATAAAAAAAAGGATAAAGCAGTGTAATGAGAGAGTGATAGAGCATTCAAGCAAGGCCTCTCAATTGGTAGCATATGAGCAGAGAGCTAATCAAGTGAGAGCTCTCGCCCGGCAAATGAAGACCCAGATGAGTGTAAGTGCAAAGGCCCTGTGGCAGGAATGAGCTCCCTGAACTCAAGGACCAAGTAGCAGGCCTGTGCAACTGGAGAGAAGTTAAATTGGAAGACAGCAGTAGGAGAGAAGGCTAGACATGAAGGTTAGAGGGAACATCTGGAAGGGCCTTGTAAGGGACGATGGGTGAACTGACTGTGCTGGGATTTTTCCCCACCTGTCTTCACAAAGCGCAGTCCTGGAGACACAAAGACCAGGAGCCCAAATCAGGCAGAGGAAGCTGGAGCTGTTGGTGACTTAACTCTGCCTCAGACCTGTGCCCTTCTAGGCCTTCCCGGAGACAAGCTCTAGAGCATCCATGACAACTCCCAAGAAGAGAACTTCCAGTGTTTTGTCTGTCTTCTGCCTCAGAGGTCCAAAAGTGGACCATGCCCAGCCACTACACGTGTCTCCCTCTGGAACAAAGGTCAGGAGAAGAAAAAGGTCAGGCTGGGCTTCCCATGCAACCACAGCTCATCAATGCATAAGCTTCTGCTTTTGGAGCCTAAGTCTGTGTTTGCAAATGTTATAATGTAGGGATCACCTAGGAAGCTTGTTTAAAATGCAGGTTTCCACATTTCCCAACATTCACAAATATGCAGCATTTGCAAATACAGAATCCACAGATGCTAAAGATCAACTGTACATATCTGGGGAAGGAAGAGACAAATTTCCATTCCCACCATTTGCTGGTACAGATAAAGAGCCCTCTGTAGTACTGTGACTATCTGCAAGTTGCCAGTGGCAGCTGTTTTCCTAGTGATGACAAAATTTACTTCTTACATTTCCATTGCTATTATTCCATTGCTATTACTCTCCCAAATAAGCCAAGCTCTCTTGTAATGACAAATATATTTTAGAAGTGGCCTCATTCAAAAATTTTCACTTGTAGTTATTCAAAACATATTTTCTATTTCCTCCCCAAGTCCCAAGGAACTCAGTCTTTCCTGGATCAAAGTCGCTCAGAGAGAGAAAGGTGTTTAGAGGGCTCCTCTAATGGGAACCAGCACTGAGGTTAAATAAAAATGGGCAATGACAGAAGTTTCCCTGAGATACAAGGCTCTGTTTTGTTACAGTTGCCTTCCTCTTGTCATCTGCATCTGCTAGAGTGGCCAACCTCAGTGACAGACAAGAAGAAAACGGGAGACTTAACAGGTCTGTTCTTGAACAACTGATCTTGCATAACAAGACTGCAGCGAGCTGTCAGTTCTTTCTGTCCCCTGTCTCTGGACCTTTGCACCCTCTCCTATGCCGCATTCCTGCTGATCTATAATCCTATATGTAGAAGAACAAAATGCCAGCTTGGTCTGACTTGACATTTTCTGTGAAATCCCACAATTTGTAAAACAGGAACTCAGTGTCTCAACTTTATTTTTTTCCTAATTTGTTAAAGCAGGACTTGTTAGTCAAATGGGACGTACTGCAGTTTTTTAGGTTTGAGAGGCAGTTACAAATATCAATAACACCCATCCACAAGCATACGAAATGGCAAAAAGATAAAGAAAGAAATGATAGAAAAATCTTTACCACAGAAATAGTGGCCACATTTGTTTCCCATATGAATGCTCCAGAGATTTTAAAATCTAAAATACATGAAGAAGTTAACCCAAGACCAATAAGACCTCACGTGTTCATTCAATGAGAAAATGTCTTTTGGGCATTTTTCTGCAGCTTTGCTTATTTGCTTTCGTTTATATGTAACAATGAGGCAGTCTTGGAATTCATCCCACTGTGTGACAGAATTTCATGAAATGTTTAGGCAATTCGATTTCAAAATCAGTCTAGTTATCCTAGAATAATAAAGAAATCATTAATGACAATTTCAAGTGTTGATCTTTCCATAACCTAATATTTTAAACATTCATGGTTTAAAAATTCCTTTTTTCTTTACCAAAATACCTCCCTCTTTCTTACATCAGAGCTCATCTGTCAGAATAAACCTAATGTGGACACCTTTATTTACAAGATAGTTGACAAAACAGAAAAAAAGAAGACAGTATTTCAGCTTATCCAACTATGCTTTTTGTTCCCCACCTACAGACGTAACCATCCAAACAAGCATGTGAGGGTCGGGCCTGCGCATTCACCCACTGTCCTCTAAATATCATTCGTTTGCGGAGGCCATATTTTCACATCAGATTTGAAAAACAAATGGAATTGTCTTAATTAGGTTCTTTTTTCTGGCAGTAAAGACAGAGGGAAGATAAAGTACATAAGCACATTCACAGGACAACGCTATAGGCTAGAAAAAAGGATACTCCACCCTGTCTAGTAGTGAAAGACACATTAAACCTGAATTTGAATGTCTGCGACATCCCATCCTAGTGCGTATGCAAACGCTAAAATGGTCCAGCAGATGGCATGAGGCTAACTCCAAAGCTTTCGGAAAGCTAGAAAGAGTTCACGTTCTGAAGGGCCCCAAAATATCAGACTACAAAACTTAAAAATTTATTTCATTTTTTTGAGCTCTTTATTTTTAATTTCATTTTTAGTCGAGCACAGTCTTAATTACCTATCATTTCTTTTGCTCTGCTTTTACCGTACTGATAAAGTAAATCTGGGAGGTGCTTGTTAAAGCAGACAAACAAAAAGAAATACACACATATTTATTCTGTTCAGTTTCATCTGCTGGATGTACTTGTCTTTCAATACATAGTTAACATACACAGATCTATTGTTTTTCCATGCGATATATTCATGGTGGTATAATTAAAAGTAAAGGGAATTGACAAGCTTGGAAGACTTTATGACGGGAAGGAAAAATCTAGTGATCCTTAATGACGTCAAACACTTTCTATTTTATTCATTGACAGCTACTACCTTTTGCCTCAAAATTTCCTAAGAACTTTTTATGAACAATCCAAATCTAATTCTTATACAGTATTCAGAAAAAAAAAAATTCTCAATTACCTAATTTGGAAAACTACTCAAAAGGACACTGATTATTTATGGCAATGTTAATTGGAGAGGCAGAGGACCTTTACAGAATGAAAACAGGATGCATTCCATAAATCGACAGACCCAAAATTCTATACTTGTTTATTTTCCCCTAGGACTACTTTCCCTATCATTAGGGTTTGATTTTACAACACTGTATAGCTCATCCTGAGAAATGCATAGAATGATGTCTATATAGTAGATTCCTTCAGCCTAATTAAGAAGGTGAGCATGTGTTTTCCAGTTATAAATATCAGTGTATGTGTTTCCTGATGACTATATCTTGTACCCACTCACTCCATTGCAATTAATATGCTATATTGTAATTTGTAGGTCATATATTCCCTTCTCTAACTAGACTGTAAACTCCATGAGAATATGCACCTTCATCTTTATATCTCCAGTGTCTAGAAGGGCCTGGTAAATAGAAAATGCTCCACAATGCCAGTAAAGTAGAAATGTTGTCAATTTAATAAAACAATCATTTAATCAAAAAAGTTCAGTTTAACCAGTTTGTATAGGCTTTCTGAATAATTTTTTTTTTTTTTTTGCAAGTAATATCAAACAGTGGGTGACACCTCAGGATGTGGTGGTCTCTCAGCTCAAACACCTTCCAAGAACTGGAGATGCTCTTCTTCCAGAAAGATCTGGCTCGCTGTCACCTGCAAGAACATAAGCAACAGCTTCACACAAGGAAGAAAATTCAGAAGAACTCCAACTCTTACTTCTTGGAAGTTGGATGTGGTTGAAATGACCATGTACAAAATAGCACTGTCAGTAGCTTCATTTAAAAATAGCCAGTCAGAGAGGGCAGTTATTAGGTTGGTGCAAAAGTAATTGTGGTTTTAGTAATGTTGAAATTTGATATTGGAATACATTCTTAAATAAATGTGGTTATGTTATACATCATTTTAATGTGCATTTCCCACTTTATGTTTTTTTTTGCTAATGACTTATTACTTGTTTATATTTACATTTATTTTAGATTATGGAAATGATGTTAGACAAAAAGCAAATTCCAGCAATTTTCTTATTCAAGTTCAAAATGGGTCGTAAAGCAGTGGAGACAACTCGCAATATCAACAACGCATTGGGCCCAGGAACTACTAACGAACATGCAGTGATCAAGTGGCGGTTCAAGGAGTTTTGCAAAGGAGACAAGAGCCTTGCAGATGAGGAGCGCAGTGGCCGGCCATTGAAAGTTGACAAGGACCAATTGAGAGCAATCATCAAAGCTGATTCTCT
The DNA here is from genome assembly GCF_000956105.1 of Propithecus coquereli. NCBI lineage: Eukaryota > Metazoa > Chordata > Mammalia > Primates > Indriidae > Propithecus > Propithecus coquereli. The sequence goes on along the minus strand of NW_012137525.1, from coordinate 1,723,619 downwards.
TACAACTAAATGAGAAATTCCTGAAGAACTCGACATTGACCATTCGACCGTTGAAACCATTACATCTGAGAAGTATGGTCAGCAAATCAATAAGATGCACCGAAATCTACAAGGACCGCATTGGTCAACAGAAAGGGCGCAACTCTTCTCCATGACGATGCCTGACCGCATGTCGCACAACCAATGCTTGAAAACTTGAACAAATTGGGCTACGAAGTTTTGCCTCATCCTCCATATTCACCTGACGTCTTGCCAGCAGACTACCACTTCTTCAAGCATCTCGACAACTTTTTGCAGGGAAAGCACTTACACAACCAGCAGTAGAAAATGTTTTCCAAGAGTTTGTCTAATCCCAAAGCACCAATTTTTATGCTACAGGAATAAACAAACTTATTTCTCATTGGCAAAAATGTGTTGATTATAATGGTTCCTATTTTGATTAATAAAGATGTGTTTGAGCCTAGTTCTAATGATTTAAAATTCATGGGTCCAAAACTGCAATTACTTTTGAATCAACATAATAAAAGTAAATAGTACTAGATGTTTTCTCATAATTCCACAAACTGCTTTTACTCAATTTATTTTTCCCCTTCTTTGACATATTTTGCAATTGCTAAAAATCATACTGAAAACAAAAAAAAAACAGGTGCAGTGGCTCACACCTGTAATCCCAGCACTTTGAGAGACTGAAGTGGGAGGATCACTTGAGGCCAGGAGTCCAAGACCAGCCTGAGCAACATAGAGAGACCCTGTCTCTACAAAAAAAATAAGGAAAATTAGCCAGGCATGGTGGTAGGCACCTGTAGTCCCAGCTATTAGGGAGGCTGAGGCAGGAGGATCACTTGAGCCCAGGAGTTTGAGGTTACAGTGGGCTATGATCATGACATTGCACTCCAGCCTAGGCAACAGAGCAGCACCCTATTTTAAAAAAAGAAAGGAAGAAAAGAAAATAAAAAGAAAAGAAAAGAAAAAGAAGAAAGGAGAAAGTCTACTCAATAGAGACAAGAACACATGACAGGAATATACCTCAAGTAGTCATTTGGGCCACTCACCTATCTTGAGGCAGTCTGTGTTCAAAAAAATTCTGAAAGTTGATAACATTCCCTTTTTTCCTTTCCTTTTCTTTTCTTTTCTTTTTTTAACTGGAAATCCCCTTATCTTCTAATATATTCCCTTTTGTTTTTTACTTTCGAATGTATTTAAAATTTACATAAATATAAGATGCTGGTAATATATTTTTTCACCTTATACAATACTACCTAATTTCCACCTCTACAACCACCCCTCAGTTATATTTTCCAGACGAATGATTGTTGTGAATTTTTATTCCTTTTCAGAAATGTTCTAGATGTATACAAGTATATATACATAGTTACATGTATATGTTTTTAAAATGGAATCATACACCACAAACTGTTCTATAGCTTGCTTTTTTCAATGTACACTACTTGTTTTACTGCTCAGTAATATTTCATTATAAGGTTGAATAACAATTTATTTAATCATATCCTTTACTGATCAATAAATATTTAGGTTGTTTACAATTTTTCATTTCTAAAATGTACTTCTGTGATCATCCTTTTATCTAACTTTGCATATTTGTATAAGCATATAAGTTGGGAAAATTTCCTAGTAGGGAAATCGTATGATCAAAGAGAATTCACTTTTTAAATTCTACTATGTATTTCCAAAATGCCCCCCAAAACAATTTACCAAATAATTTTGCCAGCAAAAGGGTATGGAAAAACTCTTTACCTTGATGAACTCCTTCTCCAGGTATATTTTATTATTAAGAAAAAGAAAACCCAGGTGTGTTTTATTATTAAGATAAAGAAACTCCGGGTGTATTTTATTATTAGTTCACAATTATTAAAATACTATAAGCATCGGTAGATAATTTGTAAAAATATAGGGACAGCAGGAAAGACAGAAAATAAAGTTTATTCTTCACACATTATAGATAACTGTAATTTGTGTTATTTTATTCTATTATTTTTGTAACAACGAAAGTCAAAAACATACTATAACAAAACATAGAAGGAGGGGAACATAAGCAATGCATGTATAAATTCCAGTTTGCTCTGTCTGTGAGTCTCCTGCTTGCTGAGACAAAGGAGGCAGGTCGTTGGCTTCAACCAGGAAAAACAAAACAAAACCCTGTTACCCACAATTCCTTACGACTCTCCTGCTCGGTGATACACCGATGACAATGTAATAAATCTGTTTGTCCATAAGAAGCCGACATGGCCCAGGTTAGGAAGGTAGCACACAGCGTCCCGTATCATCATACGTCACTTGCAGGTGCTGCTGGCCGTGCTCTGCACAGTGACAGTACTCTGACTTTCCTCGTTCTTGTCACAGACTCCTCCAGACGTCACTGTCTCATTGAATGTAGCTGATCTCTGGCCATATTTCCCCTCTTCCTGCTACCTTCCATTACTTGTACTCAGATAAATCTCCTCACTTTGGCAGAGGAGTTGAATATACAACCTCTTCCCCTAGCAGTGATCAATACCTACACAGAGCTAAGCCAGCCAACAAACGTGGACGGGAGCAAAGGACTGGCTCTCCCTATGTTTATGTGTCATGTTTGAGGGGCTTCTAACCTCCATGGTGTAATCCATAATAATACTTTGCAATTTAGGAGGACAAGACTACAAGAGGGACACCACCATGATGGTGCTATAAACACATGCAGGAGAGGTTTTCAGGTACAGGCTAAGGATCCTGAACCACAAGACCCAAGCAGGTATACCTCTGGTTCCACCATTATTTATCTGTAACCCAATTCTTCTAGACCTTACCCTTATGTGGAAAGAAATGGGATTCACAATATCTACATTAACACTAATTTCAATGACATTGATTCCATCTACTTATGCAGTCCCCTGTAAAGTCTGACCCAATTATTTTGGGGATTACCCAATGTGCTCATGTAGCACCTTGTCAGTTCCCTCCAGAGTTGCACTGGAGCATCTGCCATGTTCTCTTCGGTCTGCTCCTTTGTGACTGCTACTTGCAAAGGCACTTGAAGGTACTGCCCAGCTGGCCATGTCAGCTTTGAGAACTTGAATGTCTCTGTCAAGGAGGCAGCTTCCTGATCTTCCCAGCCTTCAAGGAGCTGGTGTGGTGCTGTGTTCCTTGAGGAAGTGATAGTGTGCTCTTCTTCCTAACACCGTGCTGCCCTTCAGCACCTGGGTACAAAAGCAGCTTTGCCCCTCCCCCTCACCCCACGTTCCCTCACAGAAACAGCTCGATCAGTCGCAGCCTCCAGTCCCTCTTTATAGGACTCAAAACAGTCCTAGAATTGGCCCACCAGAAGCAGCAGAGCTGGCTTGGACCCCCTCCCTTCTGCCCCCTGCTTTCCGGAAGGCTACCTCCACTCAGGCCCAGCAACTCTGGCAAGCAGAGGCCGAGGGGGCCCCAACCCTACGGGCTCATCAACCCCCCTTCTATTAACGTCTAATGCAATTCCATGACCCCAAAAAGAAGTTATACGCATACCTGCAGTTAGAGTCTTCACTAACTAAATTGTAACGATCTTCTGGGGTTACCTTCTAGACAAAGTGGTTGTTGTGGTTTTTAATCGCAGTTTTGTATATTATAAAATTCACAATTCTGAACACATTTGAGCATGCTGTGTTCCTGACTGGAATGTTGCATGTAAAATCAGTAATGAAGACAGTATCCAATCTGAGGTACATGAACTCCATGATCTGTCCCTTTCTCTTTTTCCAATTCTCGCTTCACTCCTTCATATCCACTCACTTGCAGTCATACTGAATGAGTTTCAGTTCCACAAACACCTATAGCCCTTGCTCTCAATGTAACTCAGCCTCATCCCTCCCTATCTACTCATCTTTCAAAATCCAGGCAAGCATCACTGCATTAATACTGACTTTCCTCTCTCCCTCTCCCTCCTTCCTCACTACCCTGAGAGAATCGATCACTTCCTCCCCCAATCCAACACCACATTCCATACATACTTCTACCATAGCACCCCAATATTTTATTTTACAAAACTTGCTAAACTTAAGGACCAGGTTATTTCATTAGTACCTACATCAGTATCTGGTACTCAGTAAAATTTATTTAATGAATTAATCTCTTAAAAATAAAATAAAATTATTAGCACATCTTTGTAAGCATATGCTAATAATAGTAATCAAAACCATTCTTTTTTCCAAGATACTTAGTTTAACTATATCAAGTCTTAGATAATTTTTTGTTTATAGGAAATTCTACTATACAATAATAAACTGAATACAGAAAAAAATGAGGGAAAAAAATACAGACAAATCCATAACATGGGATTTAGCTCCTTGTACCTGCATCACACCCCCTTGGCCCACCTCTGATTGTGGTTGGAGTATAGAGACGCTGGGTGAGTCTTTCTGCATTCTTGCCCAAGACCTTCACTGATACTGTATAAGCTCTAGGCCTGCACAAGCACAGCCCAAGCAGAGGAGAGCGAATGCCTTCCTCCCCAAGGGAAGGTGGTGGTTGAAGACCTCAGACTACTCTTTCCCAGGTGGAAAACTCCAGGGGCATTCTAGATGCTTTTCAGAGGTCCTGGCAGAACTGAATCATATTGCTTACAATGGCAACGTCAGTAACACACCCCCCGTCAGCCCTTCCTTCTTCCTATTTGTCTCCCTGCTCCCTCCTTCTCCTTTGTGGGTCACATTCCCAAAACTGCTTGTACCCAAGTCTTTATCTCAGGTCCTGTTTTCAGGGGAGCCTAAGCTAAGCCATGGGACCTTGTCCCAGATGACTGGCCCACTCTTTTCAACATATTAGCACACGGGAAAATGTACCAGGCCAGACTGAAAGAAACCTAGGAGACATAACAATTATTAAATGCAATAAAGGACATTTTGGAGACAATTATAAAAACGTGAGTGTCATCTGGTATTTGATGTGATGAAAATATACTGAGGTGAAAAAGTAGACATTGTTAACTGAAGGTGCAGATCACGCCCCAAATTATGTACATGTATGTCCCAAAAGACATAAAAAATGATCTGGGAAAATATACACTAAAATATCAACCGTTCAGTCTCTAAGTATTTGCAATATAGTGTTTTTATTCTCTTAATTTTATTTTACACTCGTCTATGTTTTCTAATATTGTACCACACGCATACACTGCTTCTGTATTTAAAAAATGTATTTTTAAAAAGCTAATTCTGTGTCCAACTTTCAACCCGTCATTTTGGTATTCCGAGGCAGTTTCTCTACAGTCCAGTGATGAATGAGTCTGAGAAACAAGGAAAAATGTAAATGGACTAAGGAAGGCCCCATAATGCATTGTGGCAGGATAAGAATATAGAAGCCGTGACCCGGCTCCTGTGCGGACAGAAGCCCATAAATATCAGAGTCTGATTCTATTTGAGTTATGTTCACTCTTCCCTGTAAACTCATTCACATGCATTCATTAAAATACCGAGAGAACAAAGACCCATTCCTCTGCCCCAGATGCTTGTTTTCACCAGCATTTCATAATTTATGAGTGCGGGGATTAGCAGCCAGCCTTCCTGCTTACTAACGGCACCTGATGTGACGCGGCAGGAAACTTTCACCGCAACATGCACATTCTCCGTAAGCTGGTTATCCTCCTATACACATAATCTTTTCCCAACCAATCTCCCCAAAATAAAATAAATATTTGTAGATTAAAGGAGAACTGCCTTCTCATCCTTTACAGCTGCTGGCGCGCAAGCTGTTGAGCGCAGAGTGTTTAATTAATGGATAGATACCATTAGAGAGACAGCTGGACCTGCATCCAGATGAGTTTGGATTCAACGTGCCAGGAGATAAAGATCTGAAAGTGGAAAAGCCGAACTCCAATTGGGTTCATTTATAAAAGAGGCTGTTAAAGGTCAACTGTGTTTTCTTGTGCTAGAGATAAAGAGATGCTATTAAAAACAATTGGAAAGTAATTCATAAGGGAGCAGTAAGTCACTCGTGTTAAATTAATTTGTCTTTCTGATAGCATGGCACTCATGATGGGAAAGTAAATTTACCTAAAATCAAGATCTTTCAAAAACAACCATTGATCATGTTTTCCCTGCAAAGCTACTGGAATAAGCTAATGTGTGCCTGGACCATGGGTGCTGTCTGATCACAGCATCTCCATAGTTCACTGAAGCCCCTTCTCAGGCTGAAAATTAACCAATTATTCCTGAGGACAGTCAGTGCAGTGGCATTTCCATGGATATGCTGAGATGCCTGATGCTGCTGATGTCTTCCCGTCGTCTCTCTGAGGAACTAACAGCCAACCACCAGAACAACCCATCATGTGCAATTCCACATTCCTGACATTCAGCAACATACTAGAACATTCTAGCCCATTGTGCTCCACTTACAACCTCCCCACCTCCCTGTTCCCACTACAACACTCCGCATGGTCCAATATATACATACCAGGATGAAAACTCTTTAATGTATCCAGAGAATGTATCTACAATTATGACTGGCAGTTTATATAACTCCACACAGAGACATGATACATTTTCTTTTTCATCTCCTCCTCAGGATAAATCCTTCTATGCAAGCGCTACAAACTCCTATTCTCCTCCCCAGTGAACTGATGCCAGCACGTGGTATGACAAAGGGCAGTTGCTTTTAGTGCTCAGAAATGGCAGCCCATTAAGTCCCACCTTCATCTTCCTCGGGGCAAGATGGAGGCTGTGTCTATCTGCCGCCAGGCATGGGGACCAGAAGGGAAAAGTCCACTCCATCAGAGAGTGATCCTTGCGGACTTAAACCTGAGTGTGACCAGGTTTTCCCCCATCCTTGTTGCCAGAGGAAAACTGCTTGTTGCTTTTTTTCTTTGTTGGGGTTATAAACTAATGGGGGGTCTTTCTTTATTTCCTAAAATCATGGGAGTAATGAGCAATTCCCTGCAAAGTTCTACTTATGAAAAATCTGCACTTCCAGGCACACACTAATTACAGCCCAGCGCAGCGAGCTGCTTGCCGTTTTCTCAGCAGCGTCGGTCTCAGTTGGGAGTGTCAGGGAGGAGAGACAAACAGGGTTAGAGGCAGTTAATGTCTCCCATTTACCATTGCTGATCATTTGCGGGTTTTAATAACAGCTTTGCAATTCAGATTCTGCACTCAAAAGGATTTGCAGGTCAGATATCACAGGGCTTCTTCTGAGCCTGTCACCTTTGAAAAAATCGAGACAGGGACATGTTCGGCATTAATGGCACTAGATTGATGCACCTTGCTCATGTTCAGACTTCATAAACATGGTTTTAACAGGCTGTGCTTCGGGCTGCAGTCAGTGGAGAGAACCCCAGAAATGCAAGTGGCAAGGTCAGGCAGGCTCCCCGCCTTCGATGGAAGCTAACGAGAAACAGCACATCACAGAAGGGGCCAACAATAACAGCAGCTACCACTCAACAAGTGCTTGCCTGCTACAAGTTGTGGCCTATACCACTTCTTTTACATATATTATCTCATCTAATTCCACCCTAGGAGATGGGAATGATTGTTTTCATTCTTCAATATTCAAAGAACTGAAGTCGAGCTTCCCTAAGATTAAATGCGTAGTAAACAAAAGAGACAGGATGCACTCACGCTCCTTGCTCTGCGATAGGTGTCAGAAATCATTTGTTGTGATCCAGAGTTTACCAATGAGACTATGATTTGAGAAATAACTAAAATGGACAAAGTGCATTTATCTTGCTTTGTCTGCCCACCTTCATGCCCAACCTTCCTCCCATCTTAATATGAGATCAGCATCCATGTCTTCTGGGGAATGTGTCCTCCACCATATCCAACCAGCTTGTGAAATGGCAGCTGCGATCTTCTCACAGACCCTTGACCCCCCTGTCCACACTTGATTGGCCCAGGGACGGACACTCGCCCAAGTGAGGCCAGTCCCTAGGTCCTCTCCTGCCTCTCAGGATACAGTTGTTTGTGAGTGGGCATGTGAAAGAGTAATAATAATAATTATAAGTGAAATATACTAGTGTTTTTCATGTGCCAGACATTTTACATTTTAACTCCTCTTATTCTCACAATCCTATGATAGAGGTACTGTTACCATCTTCATTTTGCAGAGGTGGAGGGTAAAATACAAATGGGTAGTCATCTCGCACAGGGTCACACAGCTAGGAAGTCACAAAGCTGAGACTTACTTTATAACAATTAGCTATTACCACAAAAATTCTGGGTTAAAAACTCAGTGGCTAAAAACAATCATTTATTCTGCCAGGTCTGGGGGTCACATGAGTGGTGGCTGGGCTCAGCTGTGCAGCTCTGAGGAGCTTGGCTGAGTCTCTTGTGCAACTGGGTCTGATGGGTCAGCAGGTGCAGCCTGCACCAGGCTGGTGGGCTCTGCTCCATGTGTCTCTCATCCCCTCCTGTGACCTCAGGGCTGGCCTGGGCATGTCCTTCTCATGGAACAGCCAAATAGCAAGAGTAAGGCAGAAACGGAAGAGGCCATCTGAGCCTGGGCACACTGCTGTCTCCATTTCATCCAAACATGCAGTCAAGAGATGGGAAATGTAGCCTGTCTTGTAAGAACTTCACATTCAAAATCAAAGAATAATGATTTGGAGAGAAGTAAAGAATTGGGGCCAATAGCAGTATCTACTACATATTCCATATAATTCTTTAGGAACTTTCCACCCCAACCTGAGGGATTTTTCGGTTTCTTGTCAGTAGCAAACGTTGTGAGAGGTGAAGCTCTAAGCTTGTCAGCACCCACATTCCGCAGTGTGAGCAAGAAGCAAGTCTGCAGTGGTATATGAAAAGAGATGCAGAGACAAAAGAGAGAAAGACTCAGAGATGTCGATGACCCTGAGACCAGCTGTCCTCAAGCCTCATCGGTGTCCCTGCCTTTCCTGTCATTTGGTTGTTCCAGCCTGCTTCTGAGGTCTTCACCCCAAACTCTTTTGTCGGTTTGATTTTCTGTCACTTGTTACCCAAAAAATCCTGAGCAACATGGCATTCTGTAATTATTTTAAAATAAACTGTAGTAATATATATGCTAACATGTGCAACATTCAACATATGTTTTAATGTATCTACTGTTTGCAATGGATTACATTAGAAACTGGGGATCAAAAAGAATGGGTAAAATTAGCCAGGTGTGATGGCTCACATCTGTAATCCTAGCACTCTGGGAGGCCACAGCAGGAGGGTCACTTGATCCCAGGAGTTGGAGGTTGTAGTGAACTCTGATGACACCATTGCACTCTAGCAGGGTGATAGAGCAAGACCCTGTCCCAAGAAAATAGTGGGGGAGGGGGGAACAGGTAAAATTGAACTCATAATCCCCATCCTCAAAGGACTCATAATCTAGGAGACATAACACATGTGCAGCTCACGATACTGCAAAATGAATGCGATTTGCCTAGAGAGGGTGGGGTCAAACTCTAATGTGGGCAGAAGTAGAAATGTCTCACAGAGGAGTCGATATGTACAGCCACATCCTAGAAGATAAGGAGGATTCCTACAATCAGAGAAGAGAGGTGGGTGGCCCATGAAGGGGCTTTGGGCAGGGGTAAGGGCAGTGAGGGCAATAGGCAAAATCATAGTTGTATAAATCATTTGGTGATTGATAAGAAATATCAAAGTGAAAAGTTGGAGAGAAGAATTTGTCAATGTGTCACTAAGAGTTATGCAAGGAAGTGGAGCCTTGTTTAGATGGCAGAATTGTTCTGTCCTACTTAGCAGGCATTATGTCCCTAAAGTGCCATGGACTGTTGAAATTGCCCCTTGAGATTGTCCTACTCCTTTATCCTGACATTGCACTTGCAAAGCAACCTTTTCATCATAATTCAGTTTCCTACATAGGCTGTGCTCTAGGGAAGAGAATGAGCTAACCGCTTGGCAGTTATTCTTTAGCATAAATTTTAAAATTAACAACCTAGTTTATAAAACAAACTCTTGGGAGTCTAGCATATAGTCATGACTCTTTATTTTATGTGAACCCAACCTACGCTAAACAAAAGAGGTTTTCTGGAAAATTATCGGTTTGGCTCCCAAAGGACAAATGTCAGGCACCAGGGCTGCTTCTTAGCCTTGAGGATATGCTACCTGGCACTCCATGTTCTGCTCTTATCATTATTTGGGGCTTTTCTACATGTGAAAAGATGCTATCAGCTCTGAGGTCATAGTTTATAGCTCATAAGTAAAAAGGGAAAAGATTATTTTGCTAGTTCCAGCAGAGAAAATCCTGAATACCTCCCATTTCCAGATTTGGATTATATGCTCATTTGTGAGGGATGACAAAGGATTGAAACACGATGATTGGTCCACTTTGGGATCATGTGGTCAAAGATAGGTGAGGATCCTTTTCCAAAATTTGGGGGATGGAAGGAGGGTGTTTTCTTGGACAGACAAAACCAGTGTCACCACCTTTCTTTATCTTGAAAAAATTACACCAAATGTCCGATGGTCTCAAGGGTAATAGGTGAAATCAAGTCTGAACCTACAAAGTGGAGGACTAGATGCGCGTCCATCTCCCCCACTCCAATCCCCCCTCCAAGGATGGAGCAGCCCAACAACTTTTACTCTGGCACTGCATTTTTGTAAAATCATGATTTGTGATAACGCAAATTAAACAAGCTCTCTGACAGACCATGGATTAAGTCTATATAGATCAACCCTGTAGGTGGGATATTAAATTTATGCTGGAGTGGAAAAATCTGGCTGAGGACCAAATGCTAACAAAAAATGGATGTCGCTTTCTTTATCTGCATTGTTCCTTTTAGTATGCTCTCATATGCCCTGCAATACTGACACAGACGATTTGGGGGAAAGGTCAAAAGAGGAACGGCATGCCCCGAGCAGATGGAACCATTCTCCAGATCTCAGCCCAGGCAGCTGGCCTTTCCATACCCTTATGCAAGAAGCTCAGCATTGCTTTCAAAATAGCACAGGAACCTTCAGTACTCACAGAGGCAAAGGTCAACAATTTTTCAGTGATGAACGATTTCTTTTAGCCTAAATTAAACCAAGGACTACTTAGGCAGGTCAAAAACAGCCCATTAATAAACTTGCTAAATTAAGAGTAGTTAAAAGCTTGGTTAATAATACGAAGTTTTGAAAGGACACAGGAAGACCAAATCCCCGTTGCTCATTCTGTGTGCACTCTGGAGCAAGGCACAGCCTCTTTGATGCTGTTTCTTCATCTGAGAAAGGAGCCTGTTGGACAAGTTCATCTCTGGGGATCTTTCCATGTCAAAAGATCTATGATTCCACTAGACTGCCCAATTTCTAACCTTTTCCAGGATTGATGCCTTCATGTGTTCTCAGTGTGCTTTGTTATTAAAGAGGATGGTGGGAACACAGTGTGGGAACAGTGTCTATATGCTAAATCATCCTGGATAACTAATTTATACAGCATAGAAGAGCATTCAGAGATCAGCCCTTGGAATCACACAAACATATGTTCAAATCATGCCTCCTCCACATTGCTTAGTGTGAGGGACATTGCAAAGAAAGAATCTGTAGGACTTGGTTCCTGCCTTTAGGATATATGACACTCAACAACGGCTTTTTGCCTTAGAGTTGGGAGATGTAGGAAGGTGCGGATGCAGAGTCTAGTTTTAGATACCCAAGAGAAAACGTGCAGCAGGCAGAGAGATAAGTGAGAATGGAGGCCAAGAACTACAGATTTTTACATTGGCAATCAAATTAGTATTTTTTCTTGTCGTTGTTGTTCTTTTAGCAACAAAGGCTAGAAGCTAAAAAATCTGGTTCTGACATGTGAATTAGTTATGGTCTCAAAAATGGTGTTTCACAAGAGCTGGGCTAGGTAGGCCCTTGGAGTATGAATACAGCTCTAATGCTCTGTTGACATGGATAATATGTGGGGACAGCTGAATAAGGTGGCCATGCCTTTCTCCTCACACCTAGTATAATGAGGGCAAGTCCACTCAACCTCATTCTCCCTTTATTTTGGTTAGCTAACTCTCCCTGCATGAGTTATATTGATGTCTTGGGTGAATAAAGGAAAGATTCTTCCTACCTGTCTCTTCCTAGGGAAGGTGGGCCAGTGCCAATAGTCTGTAGTCAACTAGGACTGGGCTTAAATCCTAAACTGAAACTGATTTATTCCAATTACATCATCTACCTTCAAGAAGATGAGTTGACAAGTGTCCATCAATAGATGACTGGTTAAATAATCTATAGTCTATCCAATGAAAATACTACGCAACTATAAAAAAGAGTGAGGAGGCTTTTATATATCACAATGGAAAGGTCATCAGGAAATTTCGTTATGTGAAAGAAGCAAAATACAAAACAGTTTAAATAGTACGCTACTTTGAGCTAGCAGGAAAGAAAAAAATATATTCTCATATATTATTTGTGTGTGTTTTTGTATTATATGCATAAAAACACATTCTAAAGATATCCAAGAAACTATTAAAGTAGTTCACCATAGGGCTGAGGAGAAGGGGGCTTGGAGCAGGGTGGGCAGAAATGAGATGAGAGTGAGATTGTTGATGTGCACCTTTTGTACTGTTTTGATTTTTGAATAATGTGAATATATTACCTATTTTTAAACATTTAAATTGAAGAAAATTTTGGGATATTGTGCCATTATGATATACACACACACACATATATAACATATATATCATTTATATATGTTTTTGTCCACAGCTCCTGGCTCACAATCCCATAGCCCTTGTTACAGTCTTTCGTTATAATGTTGGGTTGTTGGGTTTCAGGAGCAGGCCTCAGGGAGCAGCATCTCTCTGACCTTCTCCTGCCCTCTTTTCACCTGACCAAGGCAGGACTCTAATCTTTCCCTGCCTTTCTGATTGTGGGTCATAAGACCCTCATTCTAGAGGTGGTTCCACCCCATATCCTGGAGGTGACACGATTGCCCATTAAAACCGGAGAGGACTGGGTTTGGAGAGCTTCTGGATAGCTGAACACACAGAGGTTCCTGGAGGCAGGTGTGCCCAGGGAGGGCATGGAAGCTCCACACCCTTCCTCTGTACCTCACCCTATGCATCTCTTCATCTGTATCCTTTGTAATACCCTTTATAATAAATGAGTAAACATGTTTCCCTGAGTTTTCTGAGCTGCTCCAGCAAATTAATCAAACCCAAAGAGGAGGTCATGGGAACCCCAACTTGAAGCTTGTTGGTCAGAAGCTCTAGAGGTTCGGACTTGCAACTGGTGTCTAAAGGTGAGGGCAGTTTTGGGGACTGAACCCTCACCCTCTGGGATCTGACACTATCTCCATGTGGATAGTACCTGAATTGAATTAGAGGACACCCAGCTGGTGTCTGCTGCTTGGTGTGTGGGGAAAAATCTTCACATTTGGTCACAGAAGTCTTCTCTGTTGATGATTGTTGGGGTGGGAGAGCAGAGGAAAAGCACAGTTTGAAGAGATGTTTCTGAAACAGATTTGTATTCATTAAGGTAATTCTAGCTGCTATTGCAAATTAATCACAAAACTAAAGGCTCGATGCAATACACGCTCATGTCTCACTCAGGACAAAAGCCCATGGTTATTCAGGGAGCCAGCCTCTTTTCAAAATAGGTCTCCATTCTCCTCCTCATCTCGGAGTCCTCTGCATCCAGCTGGCAGGGAGGGGGAAGGAGGCCTGGGCCTGAAAGTGGTTCATTCATTGCTACCCGCATTGCTTTGGCCAGAATTCAGTCAGGTGGCTTCCCCACTGCAAAAGGAGCCAGGAGCAAGATTGATGAACAGGTAGCCAGTCTCTGACACCAATGGAAAGACTTAGTAAAAGGAAAACTTCCGATGAATTTTGTTTGTGGAGTACTTAAAGTTATTGCTAGAGCATTGTTTTGAAACTGCGGCATTAAGTAACCATTCTTGTCTTGCAAACTGGCATTTATACAATGACAGGGCTGAAAACAAAACAGGTTAATACTGAGATTTGCACATTCTTTAATCCCATCCTTTCATGAAATGCCTTCTAAGTTAGGTTAAAGCCGGACATCAAAAAATACGTTAGGGAAAATCTTGAGGTTTCCCAGAAGAATAGGACTTTGTCCAGGACCCTCTATTTTGTTTACTTCAAGACTGAAAGCTGTTCCATTTATGAACCCCAGGAAGTATAATACAGAACATCAAATGCTTCAAAATGTCCCAAAGGAGGGTGTGGCTAGCACCAGTAGGGTGTCCAGAATGGAGGTCAGATTTACTTAACGGAGTAAGGAAATTCAGAATAAGCAAATCAAATTACTAGGTATCTCCCATGGAAAATGGTGCCTTGTTTAGAGACACCTTTCTAGAGTTATCAGATTTAGCCTTTCATTACTTTGAGCATCACTTTGTAATTGATGGCAAAGCAAATCATACATGTCCATGGACATGCAAATGAATTGTCTACTGACGGACTGTCTTCTTCCAGGGAAAAGCCACTTCTGGGTCCATTTGAAATTGATTTCAATATTACTAATCTATAAATGTAACTGTTCTCTGGATTCTCCTTTGAACCAGTTGTATCAGCTGCCTGGTTCTTTTGTTAACAATGATTTAGAGAAAATCTTTAACATGCGTTTGTTTCTTATCTGTATGAGAGTCATAATTCTATCCTCTTTTGAAATGTTTCCTGTAACACCAGTAATTGTTGAGGATTTGTGCGGCTGGCTCTTGTCAAGCTTTCTTGTTTTCTTTCTTTGATTTATTTATTTGTTTGTCTTCTCTTTAAGTTAGGCCTATCATCATTGCCAGAAAAGCTGGTATGTGGTATAGCATAAAAATCAGGCAACAAAACAATTTTACTATCTTCCACTTCCACCCCTATCCCAACTGCCAGGATGTTATACCTGCATAATATCATCAGAAAGTCTGCTCTGCTGACATTTCAAACTCCTGCAGAAATGCTGTGAATCTTCTGAGAAGGCCTTATTTGCAAGATTTGTTCAACAAAGAGATTGGATAAGCATCTTGGATTAAACCTTCAAAGTAGCAGGCTTTTGGTTACTTTTTTCCCGATTAACCTGGGAACGCTTTGAAACTCTCTTCCTTATCATAATATGTTTTTTGAAACCATTAGTTTTCATAATGAGAAACACTTTTGTAAACACATTTCTTTATACATTTCCTTCTAATTAGCAAAAGCTCTATTTTGCACAAA
Organism: Propithecus coquereli; assembly: GCF_000956105.1. Lineage (NCBI taxonomy): Eukaryota > Metazoa > Chordata > Mammalia > Primates > Indriidae > Propithecus > Propithecus coquereli. The sequence continues at coordinate 1,708,531 of NW_012137525.1, read as the reverse complement.
AATTTCCATATTTAAACTTTATCTGGAAAGGATATTTAGTGTGAAGTGTTAAAGAATTAGACAGCCAATGGAAAATATATTTTTCCTGATAACATATCAAAATCTGCTTGTCTATCCATTAATTTCTAGCTCCTTAGCCTCCAGGAAGCTCAGAGTCAAATTTGCAACTTGACTTTAATAACTCAGTAGGACCTACCTGTCTGCATTCTACCTTTCTCTAGTCTCGACCTTGGATCCTAATTTCTATTTTACCTGTTCCTGATTTTACTTATTAAGTTTATTTTTTTCTATTTCATTCTTTGCATTTTATAAGCCATCTCTACTTCTTTAGGAAATAGGCTAGATATAAAGAAATAAATGTATACAGGTAGATTATATATGCCTCTGTATTTAACCTTATATGAGAAATTCCTGGGAAAATCACAATTTCTCTTGTCATCATTCTTTCTTGGTATATTTCATTCAGAGACAATGAGGAACCTGTGCTTAGGTATCTTATTTAGCTTGTTCCTGTGCTATGCAACTATTTTTAGGAATGATAAACAAAGTCACAGTAAATTCATTTGGTGAGCCTCAGTTCCTACAGTGATTTATGTCATTTAAATGATATCGTATTTTCAGTTTCTTTAAATATTTCTCAGCCATATCATCATTCATTAGCAAAGTACCCTCCAATCACCAGAATCCCTTCAGTCTTTCTATAGACGGCTCATGGGCTAAAAAAAAATGCCCTGCCATTATGCCATTATGCTTCCAGATTAAGAATGCAACTGAACAGGCCTGAGTTATGTCTAAGTCACCCTCAGAGCCCAGTGCTCTCCAGATCCTTTCAGAGAGGAGAAATCCCCATAATAGGAACTTAAAGTATTGCCTTAAGATGAAAAGAAAATGGGTTGGTTTACTGCCTTCCTGCTATAGTGGGGCAGGCTCACTTGATGGGATGGTATTAAAAGCCCACTGAACTTGAAGCCCCACATCTGTGTTCCAGTTTTAGTTGCATTGTAACTCACTAAAGTGTAATTTTTAACACTTAGAAAACATGGGTAACGATTCACATAACCTCTAGAATGGTTGTGGGGATTCAGTGTGAACATGTTTGGCATGGAGCTGGGTTCCCTCATTAACCACTCCCTCCCTGCTTTGTAGTAAGAATGAACTCAGTGTGTGCATGAACTCCAGGGCTCAGTCAACCTCTTTCTTTCCTCATGACTGCTTTGCTCAGGCAGGCTTTAGCAGTAGCAAGTCAGGGCTTTAGATTTTACTCTGTCCTGGGGGATATGACTGGTCATATCCTTGGACATAGTTCACTTTGCCTTAACTATCTATGAGGAGATTTTTATTCATAAATTGATTAGCCCATTTGTGGCAAACTGTATTTTCCAAAGATGGCCACATCAACTCTTTCCAAGCCTATGAGCTCTTCTGTAAAGTCAAAGTAAAGAATAGGAAATCTGGTGAAAGGAAAGAATAGGAAATCTGGTTTGTGACAGGATTTGATATCCTGTCTTAAGGTCATTCACTTTCTCAACATAGGCACAAATGTTTCAAATTGTCCTTTTGATTATCATCCACAGGTTTATTGGGGATGGATGCCTTTGTTTTGTAAAGGAGGAATGGAAAACCATCTTGAAGACTCCTCCCCAGAAGTATTCTCTGGCAGATCAGTTTGGAAAAGAGAATACAAAGAGGTTGAGAATCTTGAAATTGATTCCCGTAAAATTACCATGAGCAAGTACCTGTTGTGCAGGTCTTAGTGTACCCCTAGGGGTGCAGGGGGAATGTGTTCTCCAGCTTGAAGGATATTGCTCTTTGTAACAACTATATCATGGTGTGATAATTTTAAAACTAGTTTCATAAGATATTAATAGAAGTTTAAAATCAAAATAAGACTGGACTTCATAATGGAAAAAAATTGGAGCAACTCCGATTTAACAAAGTTTCTTCATTGTATTTCTAAGAATACACAGTGCCTCTGTAAGGAAGTGGAAGATATAGACTGCAACATTTCCAAATGAATTTGGGTATGAAAACTTTTTTTTTTTTTTCTCATGGAGCATGATATGGGAATAGTGGTCAACTGAACATGCTTTTGGAAACACCAACTATTTTAGCTATGGATCGGTGTATAACCAACTGTCACAAACTTTAGCTAAAAACAACACATATTTGTTACGTCACAGTTCCTGTGGGTCAGGAGTCTGGGCACAGCTTAGCTTGGTCCTCTGTAAGATTGTAATCAAGGTGTTGTCCAGTGCTGCATCTCATCTTAATGTTCAACTGGGAAAGGATTCATTTCAAGTTTACTCAGATTGCTGGCAGAATTTATTCCCTTGTAGTTGTAGGACCGAGAGCCTCATTTTCTTGCTGGCTGTCGGCTGGGGGCCATCCTCAGTTCTTACAAGCCCCCATTCAGTTCCTTGCCACTTGGACGTCCTTTCATCGAAGCCAGCAAATGAGCAGAGAGCCTTGTCCTAGTCCGTTCCAGTGGCTATAACAAAATACCATATGCTGGGTGGCTTGTAAACTACAGAAATTTATTTCTCACAGTTCTGGAGGCTGGGAAGTGGAAGATCATGGCAACAGGAGACTCAATGTCTGTTGAGGGCCTGCTTTCTGGATTGTAGATGGCACCTTCTCTCTGTGCCCTCACATGATAGAGAGGCAATGTAGCTTTCTGGGCCTATTTTGGGAGGGCACTAACACCATTCACGATGGCTCTAGTCTCATGACCTAATCATCCCCTAAAGGCTCCACCTCCTAATACCATCACCTTGGGGGTTAAGATTTTAACCTATGAATTTTAAGAGGACACAAACATTCAGATCATAACAAGTCTCTTCACAAGATGGATGTTACCATCTTATGTAAGATAATCACACACAGGTAATCATATTTATCCTGTCATCTTTTCATAATCAGTTGGTTAGAAACAAATCATAGGTTTTGCCCACACTCCGAGGGAGGGGATTAAGCAAAAGCATAAATACCAGGAGGTATGTAACATGGGGGTGAGAGCTGTAAAACTCTTGGCACAAATGACTTTGCCACTGCCCAGACTAAGAGACTTGAACAAACTCTCGTGAGGCTTCTAATTGCTCAAGGCTGTGTCCTAGGATAATGACCTCAGATCCCCTAAAATGCCTACTTGAGAAAGCTCAATGCTGGCAAAAGAATTTACTGTTTCTTCCAGCTAAAATCTGACCCCTGACCTCCCTTCTCTTAGAGTATTTACTTTAGAAAACTTGCAATTGTAAATCCTTTCTCTGTTCCTTGGAGGTGTAAATCTTCTTCAATCCAGGAAGTTCTTTCTCAAGAACCTGGGAGCCATCCCTTTGAAATGTAACCACCAAGAAGGACAGGGTCCCTCTCTCCCAGTCTCTGCAGGAGGGGGGAGCCTAACTTTGAAAAGCACCCGCTAGCAGATACAGAAGGCTTCATCACATTGGCCGACCTCCCCCTGGACTTTCCTTTAGCACACCACAGGCTTGGAAAGGCCTCCTGCTTTTTGTTTCAGCGGAGTTGAACTCAATTTCTATGAAAATGTCTCTGTCCTACTGCACTAGCCTGAATAAAAACTGTCTTGCCAGCTTTAATAAATGCCTGGTTCTGTTTCTCTCTGACAGGAGCTACTTTAAGAGTTTGTCTGACTGACTCACTTAGAGGTTTTGATATCATTTTGCTTTCCACTCGGACAAATAGTCCAACAAAACTAAGCTTCAATGAGCATTTGCGGATTACGTGTTTGTAAAGTGGCTTGAGTACTTTTCCTCTCTTGTAAAAGACATTTTTCTGAAGAGTGATAGATATTTTAAATTAAATTAATACAAATTAAAGCACTAGGGAATTTTGCTATTGGAAAGAAACACAGGTGGAGAACTATAGGCAAAGAAATACACCCTGGGCTGTGCATCTGGCCCTGTCCCACAGACTAGCCTGAATGGTTAGTAGGTAAACATGAACCCTCTTGGTGGTGAAGTGTTATTACCTTTAGGCACTTCAGGAGAAAAAAGTAGTATTATCCTTGTTGGAAGAGAGAAACAGCTGGAGCTGAATAACACACCACTGCTCCCCACTGCAGCCCCTCCATGAGAGTTGACTCTTTCCCCTTGAGGAGTCAGGAGGATCCTGAGCAGAGAAATACTCCACTCATCCAACTGAAGCCTGAGGTAGAAGAACTGATACAATACAAGAAGGTCTGGAATTGGGTTCTCTAGAAATTACGCTTGCCAAGCCAAGCCACACACGGCTCTGGGATATTTGAGTCTTTCCATTGAAGAACCTCCCTGTGGCATTGCTGGATCCATAAGTGATTACAACACGCACGTCCCCTCTGCCCCTCCCCACACAGACCCACAGTCCACCAAGGAGCAGGGACCTGTCTCTGGTGTTTTTCTGTCAGGAGGGGCACTGAGCCGTAGACATGTCTTCTAACTGCACGGGGCCAGCCCCTCTTCTTCCTTCCCAAGCCAGCACCTCCTGCCCAGCTTCCCCCCAGGGTAACGCGACATGTGGATCGCAATGCGCTGAAGCAGGTGGAAAGATACACAGGGCAGGTATTGAATAACTACAGAGCAAAAGCGTTTTGTTGGAGGAGCTGTTTTGTTTTACTTCTTAAGGGTAGCTCACAGCTAATATTATGTTTTATAATATAAACTATGGCCAACATGAGCTGAGATTTCCCTCTGAAATTTTGTCTATTCAGTGAACTGCAGAAAAGGCAAACTTCTACAAACCAGAGAGATATATCTTCCCTGGATGTGCTTAGAATATTTAAAAACTAATATTATGTGTCTAACTTTTCTGTCCTCAAAATTTTGGAAATAGCATGATTCTTGATTTCATGCACTTTAAAAATTAGTTGGTTGCAGATTCTGTGAAGGTGTTTAAAATCAACAGTTATGTCTCAGTTTCACAGGATCCTTAGCATTCCATGCCCCATCATTTATGTCATTGCGATACCATTACACAGTATCTTTGAAAATACGATTCTCAGCCTAAGTAATGTTATTTCAAAGCCAAAACACCTCTAAAATAAAATTAAATTCTCTATAGATTTTTTGCCTCTTCTTTTATATTTAATTCCTCTCTCTCTTGATATTTGGATCTACTTTTCAGTAAACTCTTTTCTTCTCATATGGACAGCTTCATTTATATTTTTAACCCATTAGTGGTTTGGTTCTCAATTCTCCACCTTCTCATTGCTCTGGCTGCATTAAGAAGTTCCAGGTCTTGCTGTGTTAGTCATGGAGTTGTAGGTTCTGGCCTCAGATCTCGTACCTCAGCCGCCTTCATACTCAGCCTCCGCAAACAGTCATGCTTGGAGTTCCCATCACCCCATGTAGCTTCTCTGTGCCACTTGGCTAATATTACTAGCTTTCATTTTCTTTTCTTACTATATTCTAAGTTTTTAAGCTTACACAGAAGTAACATATTTTAACAAAATTATAAATGATGAAACAAAGAAAATATTCCATAAATTGAGAATTGAGAAAAGGAAGTTATTCAATATCTATCATGTACCAGACACTGTCATGTCTGCTATTTATTTAATCTTTAAGTAGAAGCTAAGCTCTAGCGATCCTGGTCTGGGAGAAGTGCCTCCTTCCCCAGGGCCAGTATCACTGTGTCTGCAGCCTCCCACTCCCTGCCCTCAGCTCACTGGGTATGGGGAACACGTGACTGAAGAAGGGTCAGTCCACTTCATCTGAGAACTTAGAATTAATTAGTAGCAGCTTCTGGAGTTAGAAGATCAGGGGCCTGCTGTGGTTCATTTAGAATGTGCGTGCTGATGAGTAATCAGAAAGGGAGGGTTTACAGAGTGGGAGAGAAAGGAATGGATTTTAGGGAAGAAAAATAACTGAAAGACCACTCAGAGAAATGCTTGGTTTCTGTAAGGTATCCTTGTGCTCACACATAAAATCTGTCTTTATGACTTAAAGAGGGCTAAGTGGATTTTTGTTCCTTATTAACAAACTGTATCTGATTAAGAAAGTCCACAATCCTCTGAAAAAATTGTATTTAAAAATTAGGCCTAATTTTTGCTTTAAAAATGATAGACCGAACCCATGTTTCTGTTCCTTCTCCAAGACCCAGTATAATTGCAAAATATAAAACATGGTTTGAAATCACAGGGGCAAAGAGAAAAATAGAGTCAAATTTTGGAAGGAGAGGAAGAGAAGAGGAGTGGTAACAGACTTAACCAAGCAGAGGAAGCTGAGGCGCAGGCGCTTGCAGAGGGAGGTGAGAAGCAGACCGGTGTGCATCTCAGACCCTGTGAAAAATCAAGAAACAGAGCCACCAGTCACGGTGGGAGGCTAGGGTGATGAGTGAAGCTGAAAAAGAACATGAACAAGGAATATCCAGGTGTTCTTCCCTAACCTACACAGTAAGGGGAGTGTCCCAACAGCTGAAGAAAGAAAGTTCATTATCTGCTGAAAGTGGACTGGAGAGTCTCTAGACTGAGCCACCCAGGTTCTCCTAAGGACAGAGGGGAGACTCCCTACTGACAAGAGGGAGGTTGAGTGAGAGCTCACCTGTGGGACCATGAGACGCTCTAGACCCACTTCACACTGTCCCAAGACACACAGTCCAAGAAGGAGACTGTGGTATTCTTCCCGGAAGAAATGACGAGCCTTACAGAAGAGTCAGAGGTGCTCACACTCAGAAGAGTCTCCTATCCCAGACTCCTGGAGTGGAGCTTGCCGGCCCACAAGCCACCACATGCACAGTGCTCATGCAGTGCATGAGTGCGTAGCAGGCAAGGATTTCCAGACATTTGAGGAAACTCTTCGACATGAAAGAAGAGAAAGAAGGGGAAAGAATATTTGGGGAAATAGAGGGGGAAAGACAATGCAAGATAACCTCTGCTAAACGCAGACTTGGACCTATGTGTGTCATTGAGGAAGTCTGAATTACCCAGAGCAGGACACGGAAGGCTGAAGTCTAAAGTGTCATTAGATGAAAAGGGGATTTGGAGACATTATCTTTGTGAGAGGATGGCTTCAAATGAGAAAAGATAGACAATTGAATAAAACGAGGGGATGCTACTAGTTCTAGAAAACAGTGCCTAAAAGGATATTTCATGAGAGAAAAAGGAAATATGATCATTATAATGGAAGAACAAGTGACTGCCTCAGTCATAGTCAGAGAAGGCAACCAGGGACATTAAAAAATGACTTGGAAAACAAACAGCCCAATAGAAAAATGCACAGAAGAATTACATAAACACTTCAGCAGAGATTATAGGTAGATGGCAAATAGGCATACAAAAACTGTTCAACATTGTTAGCCATTAGGAACTGCGAAAGTAAAACCACAATGAGATACCACCGCATATCTATTTGGATGGCTACAGGAAAAACAAAACAAACATAAAAAAACTGACAATGCCAAGTGCTAGTGAGGATGTGGAGACATGGAGCAACTGTAACCATCCTACATTGCTGGTGGGAAGGTAAAATGATACAGAATCTTACAAATTTGAATATACACCTATCTTATGACCCAGCAATCTCACTCCTAGACATGTATTCAAGAGAAATGAAAACTATGTCCTCACAAAGATCTTTATAGAAATGTTTGTAACCACTTTATTCATAATCACTCAAAACTGGAAACCACCCAAATGTCTCTGGAATGATTAATGGGTAAACAAACTGTGGTCCATCCATACAGTGGAACACTATTCGACAGTAAACAGGAATTAACTCCTGGTGTATGTCACAACATGAACGATTTCTGTGAAAGAAGCCCCCCTCAAAAGGCCACATACTGCATGATTTCAGTTATACCGTATTCTGAAGAAGGAAACACTATGGGGAAGAAAACAGACTGGTGGTTGCCAGAGGCTGAGGGTGAGGAGGAGGCACAGACAGTTGGCGACGTAGGGGCGCAGGGGAATTTGGTGTCATGATGGAACTGCTGTTTTAGTTGTGGTGGTGTCGACTCGACTGTGTGTTTTGTCAAAACACATAGAACTCTACAGTAAGAATGTAAATTTTATTATGTATTAATCATAACTTTTACAAATGAAGGAAAATGAATGAGGTTTCTGGCTTGGGTGACAATTGGAGAGTGACATTGCTGAAGTGAACAGAAAAACTTGGCTGGGCAGCAGACAAGCCCCAAAAGAAACAAGGGCAGATCTGAGGCAGCAGAAATACATAGAGTTAACATGGCCAAGTTAGGGGGAGCTTTTTATTGCTGAATAGTATTCCACTGTATGAATGTGTGAGAGTTTATTTGTTCACTTGCCAGTTGAGGGACATTTGAGTGGTTTCCAGGTTCTGGCTACTGTGAATAAAGTCCCTATACGCATTCATGTGGCTCCTGAAAATCTGAGCAGAAAAGTCAGGGGTCTATGTTCCACACAGTCGAAAGAGTAGATTTCCTAAAATGTAAATCTGATCATGTTGTTCCCCTCATTAAAATTCGTCACTGGTTCCTTGTTGCCTGCAGCTGCGATTCTGTGCCGTGACCGCACGTTAGCATCACCTGGGCGCTTTGCAAGGTGCTGGGCGTCTGGCCCCCTTTCAGAGATTCTGATTTAATTGATCAAAAAATGGGGCTTGAGTCTCAATTTTTAAAAAATCCCCACATGTGAGATTATTTTCTTAAGGCTTAAATCTTTTTCTTTCAAACAGCACTATTGAGATATAATTCACATACCACAAAATTCACCCATTTAAATTATACAATTCAATGACTTTTGGGTATATCGCATTATTAACATTTTGAATTGCAGTAAAACATATACAACATAAAATTTTCCATTTTAATCATTTTATATGTACAATTCAGTGACATTAATTACATTTACAATATTGTGCAGCCATCACAACTATTTCCTTAGCCCAATATGATTTTAATATGTATCCAGTTCTATAGAACTAAATCTAAGTGCCTCAGCAAACCTCCAAAGCCTTCACAAGACAGTCTCATCCTAGCTTCCCAGGCTCTGCTCTTAGCACTTTCTGTCCTATATTTTCTTGGATCCAGACACACTGAATCATCTTTAGCCTTTGAAAACTCTTTAGCCATGCATATTGCTATTTCGTCTCTTTGAAACACTATTCCCACTACTACATCTGATAAAATTCTGTGCCTTCAAAGCCAGACTCAAGTATTATTCTTATGGAGTGTTTTAACCATCCCCAGGCTTGTGGGGTGCTCCCCTCTCTGAGTTCGAAAGCCCCTTTTATCAAGCTCTATTGAGCACCTTAATTGCGACAACTTTCTATGTCTGCACCTGTCTCCCCTACCAGACTATGAACTGTCTGAGGACAGGGTCTGCACAACATACAGTGTGTGGCTCAGGGTAGAGGCTGTTTGATGAATGGAGTGAGAAACAATTGCCAATATCCAAGCTGAGGAATTGTCACAATGGATGGTACAATGGGAGGAGTAGAAATAAAATTAGAGATCCAGGCTCAGGAAAATGTTCAAGTGAAAGAAGAAGTGCAAGAGGCAGACCCAGTATAGTGGGGCCTATACTGAGTTTGTGCAGTGAGACAGATGCAGCGCTACATGCTTATTATATATCATCTCTTTTAATATTTATTGAAAGGCTGTTGGAGTTTCTGAGCAAGCCTGGTCACTACCTCACTGCTTATTCTGTCTGGATTCTGAACGAATTGAGAAGCATACAGAGAAGCCAAGTGGAAATTTAAAATACAACATCAGCCTATTGCTGGTAGAGCTCGATTGTACTTGAAAATGGGCTTTATACCATTTTGCGAATACATTGCACCGATTCACTCACCTGGGTTCTGATATGAGGTTATCACACGGCAGAGGAGTGAAGCAAGGGCTGTGAAACATGAGCAGTGACCAAGCAAGTCTCTCCTACGATGGGATGCGGCTAGAAAGAGGCGAAGAGAAAGGTGGAATCCCTTTTTCTGATTGTTCCTCAAGAGGGTAGGCATTTTAAAATGTTTAAGGAAGTTACTGTTTTATAGATCAAGGCAGAAACACGGGGAAAAGAAAAGCATGCTTTTCAACAAATGGTGCCAGAAAATCTGGATATCCACAAAAAGAAATAAAGTTGTGCCCTTACCTTATACCGTATATAAAAAGTAACTCAAAATGAACCAAAGACCTAAATATAAGACCTCAAACTATGAAACTCCTAGAATAAAATATAAGGTAAAAGCTTTATGCTATTACTTTTGGTGATGATTTCTTGGATATGACACCAAAAGCACAAGCAACAAAAGCAAAAAGAAACAAATGGGACCACGTCAAATTTAGAAACTTCTGTGCAGCAAAGGACACAATCAGAGTGAAAAGGCCACCTACTGAATGGGAGAAAATATTTGCTAACCATATATCTGATAATGTGTTAATATCCTGAATATATAAAGAACTCCTACAACTCAACAACAATAAAGCAACCCAATTAAAAGATGGGCCAAGGACTTGAATAGACATTTCTCCACAGAAGAAATGGCCAAACCATATGAAAATATGCTCGACATCCCTAATCTTTGAGGAAATGCAAGTCAAAATCACAATGAGATATCACCTGACACCTGTTAGGATGGCCACTACTCAACAAACAGAAAATAACAAGTGTGACAAGGATGTGCAAAAATTGAAACCCTTGTGCACTGTTGGTGGGAGTGTAAAATGGTGCAGAGGCTATGAAAAACAGTATGGACATTCATCAGAAAATTTTAAAAAGAGTTACCATATGCTCCAACAATGCCACTTCTGGTTTTACATCTAAAATAATTGAAAACAGGATCTCAAAGAGACATTTGTGTACCCATGTTCATTGAGGCATTATTCACAGTTCACAATAGCTGAAAGGTGGAAGCAAACTACATGTCCTTTGATGGATGAATAAGGAAAATGTGGGTGTATATTTATATACAATGAAATATTATTCAGCCTTAACGAATAAAGGAATCCTATCATGTGTTATAAGATGGATGAATCTTAAGAACATTATGCTCTGTGAAATAAACCAGTCACAAAAAGACAAGCACTGCATTACTCCACTTATATGAGGTATCTAAGGCAGTCAAACTTCTAAAAACAGAAAGTAGAATGGTGATGGCCAGGAACTGGGGGAAGGGAGACAATCAGAGTTTTGTTCAGTGGGCACAGAGTTTCATTTTTTCAAGGTGAAAAAGTTCTAGAGGCCTATTGCACAAGGTGGTACACATAGTTAATACTACTGTACTGCACACTTAAAAATGATTAAGATGGTAAATTTTGTGTGTTTTTTACCACAATAAAAAAAGGAGAAAAACATGAACCCCAGTTATTGTCTCTATTTTACAGTCTTGAAAACAAAGACTCAGAAAGGTTAAGTCAATTGCTGAAAATAACACAAGAAATGTTGAAGTTGGGATTAGAAATCAGGCTGATCTAATTCAAAAACTGTGCTAAAGGTCATTCTATGCTGTACATTGCTTCTGGGTAGAGAGGAAAACATATTATGGCAGTTTTCTAATAACTAATAAGAAAACTAATTGAGACATATCCAATGCTCTGTATTTAGCAAAGTGTTGCCTATGGTTGGGCACGCAGCCAAGACTACCTTACCTTTCTCAGCCTCCTTTATACTTAGGTTGGAACCATGTGACTTAGTTCTTGGCCCTAGAAGTGTGACTGGAAGTGTTGCTGCACTTAGAGTCTAAAGGAATGAAGTGTGAACTGATTCCCCATTCTCTCAACCTCCTTCCACCCCTGCCCCACTGCTCTCCGCAAAGAACACTCAGATGGTGAAGTTGCAATATGAACACATGAACCTATGATGCATTTCTTCTCCAAGAGCCACCTGGTCCATATTAGACAGTGATGTGACTGTTAAGTAAATTTTTGTTGGTTTAAGCCACTGAGATTTAAGGGATTGTTTCCACGGGATATCCTAGTCTAGCCTGACTAACACACTCATGAAAAATTCACTCACCATATTTGTCAGTTGTTTTCTTGTGCTATAACTTAAAGAAGGATGTGGAATTCCATGAGAAAGAGATTCTGGGTTTTGAGAGGAGGGGAAAGGAGAGCTTGATTTTAGAGAAGTCTACAAAAAATGGGAAGGAAAGCTCTCGAACAGAAATTGTTCGCCAGGGAAGGCATACCTGAGCTGGGATGAGGGAATAAGAACTCCCAAATTGGATATGTCTGGCGACACTGAAGGCAAATAGCCTACTAAAACATTTTCTGTAAGACTATTTCTGGCTGGGTGTGGTGGCTCACATCTGCAATCCCAGCAATCCTGTCTCTACAAATTTTTTTTAAAAATTAGCTGGCTGCGGTGCTGCATGACTGTAGTCCCAGCTACTCGAGAGGCTGAGGCAGGAGGATCATTTGAGCCCAGGAGTTCGAGACTGCAGTGAGCTATAATTGTGCCACTGTATTCCAGCCTGGGTGACAGAGTGAGACCTAGTTTCTAAGAAAGAAAAAAAAAAAGAAAAAAGAAAAAGAAAAAAAATTCCTGACTTCTTGAATTAGACATAATCAAATATAAATCCTAAATCAATACTTGCCAAAAAGATATAGTCTCAAAAAGGAAAAAAAAAAAGATTCCCTAGGAGAAAGAATCATAACCCTGAACAGATGTTCCATTTGTTAATTTGGTTTTTACTAACAAGATAACATTTTTGAAGACATTGCCGAATGTACCAGTTTTGTCCCTTGTTAGTATAATCAGAAAGATATTTCAGTTCAACAATGCTCTGGGGGTTGAAATGTGTTCTCCTTTATGATTTGCAGCTCTGATTAATTCTGTTTTTCTGCCTCAGGTGTAAAATGCAAATATGAACTGAGTCTGGGTAACTTCTGCTTCTTATATCATCACCATTAAAAAAAATCAAAACGAAAATCTTCTTTTGAATCTCACTAAAAACGTAGTCTGAAGTGCATGAGCAGAATGTTCTGTTTGTTGTCCAATCTTCCATTTCCATATTAACCTATTGTCTGGTTCACATTATTAAAAAACAAAACAAAATTTGCATCTGTCATAGAAAAATATGTATATATTAAATATGTCCAATCAGAAACGAATTGTTGAGAGGAAAAAAACATACGTAAAAACCCATAGAGGTCTGGGATCTCCTTTAAGATAATTTGGCAGAAAGAGAGTAAAAAGAGGACAGATACATCAGGCATGACAAAACTCTTAATAATTGTTGCACCTCAGTTCAGAGTACATGGGAATTCATTGTACCTTCTCTCTAGTCTTGTGTATGTTTAAAATTGTTGATAATAAATGGTAGAGAAACCATGCACTTACAGATAAAATACCTTTAAACATTTGAACAAATCTAAGCTTACAGAATTAGATTTCTTAATCACAGAATTTTGTTGCCTAATGTCAAAAAATAATAATGATATTCTATAAATAATAGGTTTCTTTCTTCAAAGTTCTTTCACATATGTTATTCCATCATGGAACACAGAATGACAATTTCCTGCGATGATTATTACCTCTTTCTGATCATTAGGTACTACTTACTAAGCTGTCTTTCTCATTGCCTTGACATCTGAATATTCTTAAAGAGCTCCTCTATCTTTAAAGGAAACAATAGTTTTGCATCACCTTTAGAATTAGACTCTATGTTAAAAATAATAATAGTTGGAACACACATGCATCATGGAGATTCACATTTTGTGCTTATGTATCAACAAGGAAGGTTATCGGCTTCAGATTTATACATACAACATCTGATTCAATTATCTATTGTTTCTAGAAGCCCTATCTATTGATTCTTTGTGGATTTAAAAGCATGGATATGAATATAGTGATTTTTTTTTACTCCATTGACAGATAGTATCAATATAGGTAGCGTGTATCTTATTTTCTAGAAAGAGATATTTAGCATGCCATAGGTGTAAATTAAAGACATAAACTAAGGGACAAAATTGAACCTTTCAAACATTAATGCAATGTCGGCTGTGTTATTATGAGCCTAATGATATCAAGTGCACATAAGAACACATAGGTGTCATGCTGGGAAACCAATGATCTAGTTCTCATCTTGACTGCAGGCAAAGAACATCTCATCAAAGTTATACATTTCATGAGTCTGTTCCCAAATTTAAAACCCTCAAGGAAAATGGTTTTCATGGTTCAACAGTTTTAAAGGGTTGTTCTTACTTGGCTTTGTAACAAGGAAATTAATAGTTTTTCTAAAACGAATCAGAATTATACTATAGTTGCATGCGTTTTCGTGTTGTTGCCGTTAGCACTTAACTTCCTCTCTAGATAACAAAGCCATGGACTCCACAATGAATTCACCATGGGGAGACATTTATTACCTGCTGTAATTGCTCAGGATAGTCTGGGATGGAGATGAAATTTGCTCGTTCATGGCCATGTAAAAATTGTTTTCTTGAGGTAATGTGAAATGGAGTACTTTTCTAATCAACTTTCACTATTCAGAGTGAATCTTATTTAGCCTAATATCAGAAGTAAGTTGTTTCGGTCCCAAGCAGTGTTAGTATCCAACCAGTAGAAATGTGTTCAGGCCTCAGGGACCCAAGGCACTAGGGAACTGTCAAAGCAATTAATTGAACTTATTTCTTCTTTCTCAGTGGGCTTTGGGATAAATCTGATGTAGCCACATGAGAGATGCATTCCTAAGGAAGATTCCCCCCACCCTTTTTTATATAGAATTTAAAAAGCAACAGTTTGTTATGTCTGGGAAAAACAAAACAAATCATAACGGATATAGGAGACTATAGATATATTAAATGCTGCCGACTGTTTAAACTTAGAGGAAAATCATTAGTGATTGTTTTACAGAAAGAATATACGTATACAAAACGAGGAATAAGAATATCATTATCTGTTTTAAAAAAATATCGAAGAAACAAAACTACCTAGACTCCCCTCATTCCATCGGGATGATCAGAAAGTTACAAACGGAAAACCACGATATCCTGGGAAGAGCGTCTCCTATTTGGTGTGTTGTGTGTGGAAATGAAACTCAAAGTAGTGTACAGACACGTAAAGTTGGAGCAACTGGGCACACAACTCTGCTTTCTCTCTCACTCGAGCTTTCTAATCCCAAGGAAAATAGAAAGAATTTACAATAACATATAGCTATGATTATAATTTTTAAATTGAGTTTAAATGTATTTTTGGCTGCAAAGGTCATTTAAAAAAATCATTAAGGGAAGGTGGTTGGTGGGTACAATGTAGATTTTGCACTGAAGGTCCTGACTTCACCACAATACAATGTATAAATATAACAAAATTGCACTTGTACCCTATGAATATATACAAATAAAAAATAAATGGGGAAAAAAGTTCCATGATACACATTGAAAAAAATTATCAAAATAACGTGAGATCATTAAAAAGTTTTAACTGTATTGTTTTTAAATAAAGCATCATATCACACTGACTAGTTTTTAATGTTGGATTTGTAAAAGTTTCTGTATGTTGTTTAGATTTCTTTTTAATTTTTCATTAACATCTTTTATAGACAATGATTATTTCTAACTTTGATACTGTTACAAATATTATTATAGAATACATTCAATTTCCCTGAAGAAAATCAAGGATTAAATCCTAATTTTGTGAATCACACTACCCAGCTTAGTGTGAATGGTTTCTGAAAAGAATAACCTGTATGAAGTGTGATTTTTATTTAAAAAAAAAATGGCTCCTGCTTTTGGCTATTATTTATAAATCTGTTGAAAATATTCATGTGTAAATCTGTGTGGGCATATGTTTCATTTATTTTTTGCAAACATCTAGTAGTGGAATTACTGGGTCATATATTAAGCATATATTTAACTTTATAAGAAACTTCCAAACTCTTTGCCAAAATGAGGTACCATTTTATACTTCCACCAACAATGTATGAGAGTTGCAGTTGCTTCATAATCTTGTCAACATTTTATTATTAGACTTTAAATTATAGCCCAGGAGGACTGTCCAATAAGAAAACAATGGAAACCACATGGGTAAATTCAAACTTTCCAATAGCTATAATTTAAGAAGTAAAAATAGTTGAAATTAATTTTAGTATTTTATTTAACCAAATCTAGTCAAAATATGCAACATATATAATTTTCACATGTAATCAGAATACAAATTATTAATAACTTAATTTTTTTGTATTCTAGCTCCCAAATCTGGTGTGTATTTTATACTTACAGCACATTTCACTTGGGACTAGTCATATTTCAAGTGTTCAATAGCTACATGTGATTAGTGGCTGCTACATTTGATAACAGAGCTATACACATTTTAGTGAGTATAGAGCGATAACTCATTCTGGTTTTAATTGTATTTTCCTGATAACTAACGATGTTGAGCATGTTTTCATGTGCTTGTTGGTCATTTGTAGATCTTCTATGGTGTGTCTGTTCAAATGTCCATCAATAGGTGAATGGAAACATAAAATGTAATATATTCATACAATGAAAAAATACTCAGCTACAAAGAAATAAATTACAGATTAATGCAGTAATTTGAATGAATCTCAAAACTTTATGCCTAGTGAAGAAAGCCAGACATAAAAGATACATATAATTCCATTTGTATAAAATTTTAGAACAGGCAAAACTAATCACAAAAGAAAGTAGATCATTGGCTTCAATAGGGGTGTGTAAATGACTGTAAAACCTCAAGAAAGAACTTTTGGGGTGATGGAAATGCTTTTTATCTTGATTTGAGTGGTGGTTACATGGATATATGCATTTATCAAAATTTATTGGATTGCACATTCAAAATGGGTGCAATTTAAAGGTATATTATACTCCAATAAAATTCATTCAAGAGTAAAAATATACGTTAGTGATACCTACTATGTAATTTGCGAGCTTGGTGTAAGGTAAAACTGTGGGGTTCCTTGTTCAAAAATTAAGAATTTCGAGGGTGTAACAGCAGAGCAAGTTTGTCTGCCATTGAATCCCAGTGATAGGACAGTGCATGGCATATAATAGGTCCCAGTAAAGTTTTGTTGAATGATTTTAAGAACCTGGGCATCCTAGTGCCCGTAACTTTCCATTCGGGAGCAGCACAACATCCCTTCCTGCTTCTCCTGTTTGTTCCCTAGAACCGAGGAAAGAGTATGACCTTGAATATAATTTTTTTAAAAATGTTGTTTCTAAGAATAGAGATGCCTACTGATTTAAAGTTCTTTTGCTTTTAAATTCTTAGAAGATATGAAGATATACAAATCACTACCACAAAGAGAATACAATTTGGTTCAGTGGATGAAAATTATACAGGTGTCATGAAATATAAATGAATTCTGATTCTTTGGGTATTCTATATTGTTAGTTATAGGCTGTTACACCTAGTATGGGCCAAAAAAACGAGCTAAGTAATAGGAATAAAGAGGTAAAGAAAACAGGTGCATTTAATTGTGTAATGGTTTGTCTTTTTTAGAAATCAATGTATAGATTATACTCGAGTTATCAGCATTTATAAGGACTCTCCCTAAATACGTACTGCCATAGACATTTCACTGGGTCTTTGCTCCAGTGCTCCTTAGCATAGCTCATAGCTCAGAATTGTCATTAACAGAAGTACTTGGACTTTATTTAAATGTGTTATGGATAGAATGTGTCCCTCCTCCCCCACCCCACCCAAATTCATATGTTGAAGACCTAACCTCCATTGCAGCTGTATTTAAGTAAGGAATTAAGGTTAAATGAGGTCTTAAGAGTGGGGTCCTGATCTGATAGAATTAGCGTTTCTATAAGAAAGTACCAGAAAACTCACACTTTCTTTCTTTCTCTGTGCATGCACCAAGGAAAGGCCTTATAGAATACAGTGGGAATATGACCATCTACAAGCCAGAAATAGAACCCTCATCAGAAACTGAACCCTGTTGGATGTTGATCTGAAACTTCTGATTCGAGAATTATGAGAAAATAAAATTTCTGTTGTTTAAGCCACTAACCCTTGGTTATTTTGTTATGGCAGCCTGAGCTGACAGATATGTAACATATTCCACATAAAAATGTATAATATGCATAATTTGATTCAAATAAAGTGACTGGCTTCATCACAGTCACATGTAACCTTGTAGCATCGTAAGACTTATATGTATATACATAGAGCATGAACGTATGAACCCTAAAACTTGAATAATTCATACACAAATTTTTCCTAAAGGAAATTTAAGGTGATTTTACTTTATTATTCACCATCCTGAACCAAGGGGTATGTATTTTTGAAAAAAAAAAGTTTTTCTTTTTAAAAAAGAAAAACTAGGATTTTATATGGTTAAAGGCATCATTTAAATATAAATATTTAAAATCCTGCAGGGCAGCTAAGTGTCATTGTGTCTCACGCTCAACAGTTTATTTTAGAAATGCAAGTATTAAGAGATGAGATGACAGTACACTAATAACTGAATAAACAGTAAACTGAAAAATATGGTCAAAGATTTTTTGAGAAATCTTAGAGAAGAAAGAGGTGCTTTCATACTTCTTGTTCCAACATAACTCAATGTAAAAAAAGATAAAGCAGAATTATCATGTTTTGGAGTAGACAGAATGGTGGTTATAATGGTTTCACTTATTTCATTTAAACCAAAGTCTTCAAAACAAATTTAAGTGTAGCTAAGAGGCTAGAGAAGAGAAAACTAAAGGAGAGGAAGCAGGTGATGAATGAAGTGCTAATGAAAAAGACTATATATTTTTAGGAAAGATAGTGGACCAAAAGAGGTATCATATTAATGGTATTAATAGTTATTACACAATGATTACATGTAATATTCTGTGATAAGACTGCTGAATTTGAACTCTTACTCTGCCAATTACAAGTTATATAACCTTGGTTAATTTATTTCCCCTGTCTAAGCCTCAGATTGATCACTGGTAAAAAGGGTAAAGCAATAGTACCTATCTTACATGTTCATAATTAAGTGGCATAATATACGCTTAACATTTAGCATAGTACCTGCAACACAGTAAATATAATATTAGCTGTGAGTCATGCATTATTTCTTCTTTTCAAAAGTAACACTACTGATATACTCCCAATCTGTGTGAATGGGGGTATTCTGAAATAGATTGATGTGGGGAAAAAATGTCAAATTAATTTTTGTATTTGCTTATTGCAAAGGCCCCCTGCAGACTCTGAACTGCTTTTTCAGCCTTTCCTTTGGCTCGAAGTTTTTGCTCCAAAATTGATTCACGGCATCCATTCTGTGGGCTCTATCTATTTTCCTGACATCCAGACTAGTATTATTTGAGACTATCCTTCTGAATTTTCTCTTACCTACTCGCAGTTTCTCCCATCTTGGCCCACTGTATTATAGCTGCCCGTGTGTCGTTTGAGCTTGTCAGACGCATGTGATAAAAATATGGCTCCAGGGCAAATATACTGATTCCATTCTAGTATTCTCTTATAAACCTCTCAAAGTTCTGCCTTTCATTTTAAGAAACTCTTCCTTAAATAATCAAAGACATCTGTCAACAAAATCTGGCTCTGCAAATAGCAAGTAGATTTATTGCTCCTGCTGTAGTTGGCAAATGGCAGCTTGGAAATTATTAAAGTGGCTGGTTACTGCGAACACTGATAAAGATAGGGACCAGAGGAATTTGGAAAATTCCTAAATCAAAGAAACACATTTGGGAACTGTTCTTGACATGTCCATGAAAAGTGTGTAGGGCCCTGCACATTTTAGGTCCTTAGTAAATATTTTATGAATTAAAAATCACGGTACTACTTCTGCCATAGAGAATGTTAAATAATTATTTCTTTTTAGTCTTTTCCTGCAATCTTAGAGTATCATGTGATACACAAATTGATGAAATTAGAAAATGACATTTCATCTTGTGGCATTGACTGGTTTTAACTATTTTCATGTGCAATGTTCCCTGTTTATCTTTGAACTATATTGGTTTTTATTTATATTGATAATTGGAATTTTGTTAAGGCCCTTAAAAAAGGACAACAGAGTATTAAGGAGAAAAAAAGGCTTTCAGAGTTTTCTTTTAGGTCATCCAGATGTGTTGACACTTAGGCTCCAGATAAAAGAAAATTCTGTCTCTGTTCTCAAATTTTAGTTAAGAATTTTTCTCTTTTTAAAAACATTTTGAGGGTCCAGCTTTTAAATAAATGTTGAAATTGCTCTGAAACACATACAAATTCCAAATATGAACTTCTATTTCATT
>NW_012137525.1:1684098-1687474 GCF_000956105.1 Propithecus coquereli | reverse complement strand
TATCTTTTATTTTTATTAACAAAAACAAAAGACACTAATTCTTTATTGAATTAATTAAAGCACAAGCAGCAATTTCTTATATATCTCTAGATAATGATAATAATATCAGTATCATCAAACACATTACCTGTTTTTCTGTTAAGTGATAAAACCAAATTCAAATAAATTAAATAATTCTTGAGCTCTACTTAGTAAATTGACTTTATTACGTAAAAGCAAATCAAAGTGTATATATTTGTTTTCTATTTAAAAACACAATGCATGCTTGTAATCATTCAGGTGGAAAATTTTTCCTTAATATACTTTGTCTCTCTAAACTCAACAGTATCTGTGGTTTAGATTTTGTCCATACCAGGGAAGTAGAGAAATTATCAATATTATCAATCAATTTGAATCATTACAGATATAGAAAGGACACCAGGGATGGGGTTTTGAATATCATTTTGTTAATGTAACTTTAATATATTTTTCCAAGCATGAAAGCCACTATATGTTACTTAATTTTTTCCCAATTTATCTCTAGTGAATAGAGATATCTAATAATGTTTGATTGACTCTTGAATATTTATTTCTGAACAGGTGGCTTCCATGTTTAGACAAAAGTTCCTAGAGGTTACATTTTAACACAAAGTTACTTTGTATACTTTCCACTGTCTTCTGCAGGTGAGATACTGTCAGAAGTGTTATATTAGAGGGTAAAGATGGCAAGAAATTTGTTAGGTAGCACTGAATTTGTCAATGTGTTCCTCAAGGCATGGTTTTATCTTCTGTATCTTATATTCCTACCATCTTGATACACTTAGTATATAGTTGAAGTCCAAGAAATGTTTTCCGAACTATGTGAAACAGTGGAGTAATAAATAAATAAAAGAGAGGTCTGCCTAAACTAATATTTAATTTGGAAAAGCATAATTTCATTCCTTATCCGTAGTCACACTTCCACCAATCTTGACATAACACCACTGAAAACAGAAATAAGCAAAAACTATTTGAAGCAGTATGAGCCAAAATAGCCATTATCAAGTTCATATCCTTTAATCTGCAGAGGAATGGAGCCTTTATCACATGGACAGTCTACTAAGTTTCCACACCATATGATTTCCTGTTTTAATTAGCTTAGTTAGCTAGTTTTCCCTAGCAACCTTCAATGCTGTCCTAAGTCAAAATAGAAATGTAAAGACTTAATAGTAAACCTGAGGACTAGGAAGTATCTATACACTCCGCTTCCATATTTAAGTATGAATACAAACTATCAGACCACACTTTTAAATGAAATTAAAATTTGCAATTCCATTAATTTGGAAATGGTTTAATATATGGATAAAATACATGGAGATGTGCCAGTAAATTAACATTCTTGATACAATGCTCGTCTTTTTATTGTTGAATTTTTCTTAGTAGTATAGTAGAGTTGGTAAATGCATGTCTCTTCTGACATTGCCTCCTGCTGTTTCACATTTTTCTTAATGTTGAGGACTTGTCTTAAAATATCTTGCCCTTTTATACTTTTAAATCACTTGTATAACTAACAAGAGTCAATCTCTTTCTTCCTTTCTGTAAAAATACCTATGATCTAGATGTAGCACAGAATTATGGAGGGCTAGAAAAGGCATTCAACTCTAATTGCTAGAGTATAACACTAAAATTGCTAATGTATAATATCATCAAAACAATAGTAATAGATTTTATCATAAATAAAAACATTAGAATGTGATCCAAAAAGCTCCGGAAAAGATTTTTTTTTTGGAAGTGCTAATTTGTGTTTTTAACATTGCAGGTCAATTTTTATAAGAACTTTATATGCAGTTCAAGATTAATAAAATCATTAAAGCAGCTCCAGTAGCAAATCAAGCATCATTGACAAATGACTGCATAATGAATAAAACTGCAAAGAAAGGAAGCTTTTCACCAAAGTATTTCTTTACTACTGGATATTCAAAGGAAGCAAAAATATATTCTGATAGATGGTAAGTCTTTTTTTGTCTGCTGTGATAAGACATCTGTTTGCTTCCCAATGAGAGGACCCTTGCTACACGGATCATTTTCTTAGTGACAGCCCTGACAGTTTGACATTTGTTTCATGAAGTGCTCTGAAACAGCCAGCAAGAAAATGTACCCTTTAGGCTAATGGAAAGTAAACAGGCTTATCTCTTAATATTTAAGCTTGTTAATTCATATTCCAGAAAACATGTTGATTACAACAACCTTGCAGATCTGCCAGTTATATGTGGAATTTCAAGAATGTGCACACATATAATAGTAACACCCATAACACAAAATAAATAAATGTGATTCCTTAGCCTTTTTGCTCTTTTTACACTGACAGAATTGTAGTGAGGAGCATAATAATTAATAGGCATACATGGACCATGTAATAATGGTCTAGTGCTCCAGGTGGTAATATGACACTAAAAGACTTATTCTAACAGAGAAATAAGTAAAAACACTGCCATGTTTATCTAAACTAAATCCCTCTTACCACTGAATAAGACTTGCAAGATTTTGTTTAAATGTTATTCAGCTTGTACTGTCAATTTGGAATAGAGAAATTCCTCTATTTTTCTTTATTTAAAAATGTGATTTACTTCTCATAATAGTTCAAAGAATTGATGCCAATTAATA
This sequence comes from Propithecus coquereli, assembly GCF_000956105.1. NCBI lineage: Eukaryota > Metazoa > Chordata > Mammalia > Primates > Indriidae > Propithecus > Propithecus coquereli. The sequence goes on along the minus strand of NW_012137525.1, from coordinate 1,684,852 downwards.
AAACCCATCCATCCTTCTTTTCCTTTCTCTTAAGAGGTAACCAACTCCAAACAATAGCCAATTATGTTTGCACCTGGACTTACATTGCTCAGGTAATACCTGGACTCAAATCACAGCCTATGAGAACAGATGACTCTATATTTACCTTTTAGACTGCCAAGTTTTAAGTGATTTCTTTTTAAAGATAGTATTACACAAAGGGACAACTTTCCTCATTGTTTCTTTGTATCTTTAAAGAGGGCTATGTAAGTACCTTTACAATAGAGAAACCTGGCAAACGCCACCTTAACCAAGTGGTCAAGGTTAACATCACCAGTAATTCACACTAACATTTATTCCCTAATATGATACACTAAAAAGGGCACATCATCTCTGGTCTGTGGTATCCTTCCCAATAATGTACAACCTCAATCTAATTATGAGAAAACATCAGGTAAACAAAATAAATGAATAGTGGTCTTTGAAAGTATCAAGGTCATAAATGTTAAGACTTGGAACTATCACAGATTGGACAAGACCAAGGGGACTGAGTAAATGCAGTGTGGAATCATGGACCATAAAAAGGGCATTAGTGGGAAAACTGGTGAAATTTGAATATGGTCCATAGAGTGGTTAATAGTATCATCTCAATGTTAATTTCCTGGATTCAGATGTACTACAGTTATGTAAGATGATAACACTACAAGAAACTGGATGGAAGGCAAACAGGAATTCTCTATACTATTTTTGCAATTTTCCTGTAGGTTTAAAATTA
>NW_012137525.1:1670379-1671598 GCF_000956105.1 Propithecus coquereli | reverse complement strand
ATTAAAAATACTATTCTAGAAAATTTTACACACACAAAATTCCCCAACAGTCGCCCTTTATAATCAGTATCAAAAATACCAGCCATATTTTCACATCTTGAATTTATAGATTATCTCTTAGCTACTACTTTGCTATTTAAAACAAATAATTAAATGTTTTAAACTGCTCGTTTTAAACTGTTATCATTATGAAAAGCATCCATTGATATGTACTTAAATGATTCACAGAAACAGGCCATTTGGAAAGTATCAAATCACTTATAAAGCTTGCCTGAAAATGCACTCACTTAACTAATGGTGTCTATGACCAATTATTATAATTACTCTATAAGTATTTCTCAATATTTCATAATCTAGGCTATAAAACATTATAAACATATTATTTCATACAATGACATTTTCAAATATCTTATTTGAAAAAAGATCTCCAGCAAGCTATATGAGCTATCTATCTACTCTTCCCTGATTAAGCAACTAGCTATGCGTCAGCCACTGTGCTAGGTGCTAAAAGAAAACCATGATATATAAGATAGATATAGTCCCTGCCTTATGGAGGTTACGATCTGTGACTAAAACAATGGATTACTCGAGTAATTGTATCACTGCAATTATGATACATTCAATAAAAGAAAAATACAGTGCTCTGAGACTTTCAGTAGAGGGACCTAAAAGTTTCAGTGAAGTTCCTCACACTCCAGAAAATGATTAACACATTGAGACCTGAAGGATAAGAAGGAGTTGGTCAGGCAAAGAATGGAGAGGAGACTATTCTGAGTGGGGGGAAACAGTGAGAAGGGTAAGTCAGCTGAAGCCCAGTGAGAGAAAGACAAGTAGGAGATAATGACATAGAAAGGCAGGCAATACTGCTTTCCTGGTTCTAGCATCACCCAATGCTCATGGTTGGTTACTTCTGACATACTTCATATTTGTCCTATTTCTTCTATGCTATTGTGTAGTGGAGGAAACTTGGGCTTTGTGGTCAGTGACTGGTGAATCTAGATTCAAATCCTAATTTGGTATACATACTATCCAAGACTACTTTGGAAAAATCACTTAAACTCATTGAACCTAATTTTTCTCATCTATAAAATAGTAATAACTATTTCTGATGGCTAAAGATACTAAATAAAATGTGAAGAGCCTAGTACAAATTCTGGCCCATAGAAAGCACAATAAACTCTATTCCCTTCTCTTGCCAGGCTTAACTTTATGACAGGTT
>NW_012137525.1:1668181-1670329 GCF_000956105.1 Propithecus coquereli | reverse complement strand
ATAGCTAAAATAAATAGTTTGCTTTTCATCATTCTACTTATATTTCCTTTACTAAGTACTTAAAACATTCATAATGGTGATGTTAATGATTTTTATTTTCTTGTCTGTGCTTTCTTGTATTTTTTTAGTTTCCCACTGTGGGCATGGATTACCTTCCCAATTAGAAAGTAGAGCATTCTTTTATCAAGTCCCTTTATAATCTGGCCATATGAACTATTTCCAGAAATAAATAAGAATAACAGGGATCTATGTTTACAAAGATAATGAAGTCGGTTGTTTCTACTTTACCAAATTTGCTATTCATAGCAAGCAAAGATACCTGATGGCACAACAGTAAAATTAAGTGAGAAGGTACAGATAAGAACTTAAAATGCTTCTACTTTCTTATGATATTTTATTTAGATTTTAAATATTCCTTTGACTAATCAGAGAAGGAACAGTTATTGTAATTGGATTCAAATTAACAATCAAAGTTATCTGTATGCCTTAAAAATGGTCCTTTTTAAAAATGTTAGTACATATAACTTTTAGGGGAAAAATACATAGACACACTCAACCCATTCTGTTATAGAACAAGTGTAGAAAACCAATATATAATATATTGCTTCAATCTGTGGTCAAAAATTACCCTCTTTTATTAATTTAAAATATACACTACATATAACTTCCACAGCATTTAAAACTGTGCTTCTAATACATAAAATATGCTAATGCTGCACAATGAGGAAAAAATTTATCTTAATAACCAGAAAAATACTGATGATAATGAAAATGTTTTAGGCAAAATGAACATGCTGCATGCTTCAGACTAAAATTAATTAGAGTTTTTAACGTTTTACTATTCTACCATAATTCTTTAAATGGTGCATTTACTTCATAGTAATAAACACTTGGATCATTAAGTAAAGTGCAAAATGTGTGTGATGTGCTACATTTAACAACCTTTTGGCCTTTTTTTCTATACTTCTGCATTCAGTTTTCCAATGCATTGAATAAGCAATTGAAGACCACAGTTAAATTTCCTGACTTTGCATATTTGAGATTCTTATTTCACTTAATACAAAAGGCAATTAATCTACCATTTTACAATTGAATCTCAACTTTAGTGAGCCATGATAGATACTGAAATGAACTTACAAGAAATGCTTAATTAAATTTACTGTAAAAAGCATAAGAAATTTTTTTCTTATGACAGAAATTGCATATTTAATTAGAAATTCTAGGGCTATATTATAAAATTAAAGTAACTTGGTCATTCTTAGTAAACCTAGCTCATACACATATGTCAGTAAGCAGAATGGAGCTACTTTGTAAATTTCTACCTTTTTTCTCTACTTAGTGATTCAAATAAAGGATAGTTAATCAAAGAAGTCTTCCTTTATTTAATATTACAAAATCATATCCTTTATTATAATAACACATAAGATAGAAAAAGGGCAGTAATAAATTTCTAATTTCATGTATGAGAATACATGAATAACTATTTCTTTTCTTGAGCAATCACTTCTCTCTCCATTTCGTGATTCTGGAGCAGATCTAAGTAGAGTAAGTTTTCTAAGGCTTTATCTCCTCCTATCACTTTTTACTTTATTTGTGGTGGCTTTTGGTAGCAAAGAAACGGGGCAGTTAAAAATAAGACTTTGGATTTCCCGTGTGTGATTTAAGATCAAGAGGGATTCTCTGTGACCTAGGAAGAAAGGCCTTAAGGATTGGCACAGCCACCTAAAAAGGGCATATATTTTATACTGAAGGAAATGAAAATTAGTGAGTGAAAGGTGGGAGTTTGGCAAAATAGGAAGGATAAAAGAAAGGAAAGGAAATGAATGGTGAATGATAAGTGAAAGTTAGGGTAGATTATTAATGAGCATAAATTCAATTCGCTAAGTTTATATTTTCCCATAAACATGAAAAAGCACAACTTTATAATGCAAATTTTAGGTGTTTAAAATATATTTAAGATATGGTGTTAACCTGAAGGGGCTAAGAATATTATAATAGTCTTTTCTTCTTCTGACAGATGAATTCTTATATGATAAGTATGTTTGTTAACCTCTGAGGCACTTATGGTCTTGATGATAGAGAACTCCTTTTTGCTAGCAGACTTCTAATATCTGTGAAATAAGCATGAAAGTATATGCTAGAAATGTA
>NW_012137525.1:1664212-1667256 GCF_000956105.1 Propithecus coquereli | reverse complement strand
AAAAGAAAACACTAAAAATATAATTTTATATTTCCTTTGCTAAGTCTTGATGTTCTAAACCAAGAACAGTTATAGCTCTTATCACTGTCAAAAATCAGAGTTTATATAAATGGTAATATAACAATCTTAATGCTACTTTAGAATACATAGAAGATACTCAAAAAGTGAAAGGTAACACAAACTCTCTTAATGAAAATTATATAATTTACATAATAACTTAGTTTCATTGAATCAAATTTATAAGATTTAGAGTGAAAATTATAATTTGCATTAAGATATAAAATAGCCTGACTTAAAGTATTTCAATACTTAAAATTCCTTTAATATTATTACTTCTGAGACCAGATAAACTATAAATATTTTAAATTGACAATTTTGAGACTAAGAAACAACTTAGTATCTAAACAATAAAGTGTCTACATAATAGATTTTCAGTTAGGAAATTTATGAACTGTTTCGATATAAGATGTCTTCAATATACAATACCCTTGGTAAGTAAGAAGTTGTCAATGTATTCATCTCAAAAGCCAATCAAATTCAAAGATGGACTTCAGGCTAATTTGGAAGCACTATGATCTAGGGCATTTTTCTTATTCTCTTATATTTCTCCTTAGAGTCACCAAGACATAGAATATTAAAGTAGAAAGAATCCTAAGAGATCTTATCTAAACTCCCATTGTATGTATGAAAAGTCTGACCACTAGATTGGAAAAAATATGAAATCAATTTCTTCATGAGACTTTTAAAACTGCCTAGTGACATAAAAATAAAACAACTCCCCAAACTCTCTCCCCAACTCAAAATGATTTAAACCTACTTGGTTAAATCAAAATAGTAACTTTATAGTGGAGAAACCCGACAATACCATGTTAACTGATTGACCAAGGTTAATGCCTCTAGTAAAATATAGTATGTATATTGACATTGTGTTCCCCTGATGTGAAGCACTGAGAAGCGACATCACCTTTGGTCCATTGTAGCCACCCCAGTAATGCACAAACTCAGTCTAATTAGGAGAAAATATCAGACAAACTCAAATTGAGACACATTATACAAAATAACTGAATGGTACTCTTCAAAATTATCAAGATCATGAAAGGCAAGCAAAGTGTAAGGAACTGCCAGAGACTGAAAGAGGTTAAGGAGACATGATGACAAAACGAAATAGGAGATCCTGGATTGGGTTCTGGACCAGAAAAAGAACACTAGTTGACAAAACTGGTAAAACATAAACAGATTCTATAGTTTACTTAACAGCATTGTACTAAGGGTTAATTTCTTAGGTTTGATAATTGTTCTATGCTTATAAAAGATGTTAACATAAGGAGAAGGTAGGTAAAGGATATATCAGAACTCTCCATACCATTTTTGTAACTTTTTTAAATTCTAAAGTTATCTCAACATAAAAATAAAAACATGCAATAAATGATATTTGTTAGAAGATTCAGAAACAAGTACTTTGGTCTCAAGTACTATAAAGTTACCTGCCAAAATAAATATGCAGAGGTAATCAGAGTTATAGATAATGGGGTTTCAGCATTTCCATGATATGTACAGCTCATTACAGACTCCTCACTATAAATCAGTATTTACTGCCTGCTAGTAAAATCGTAGTCATTCAGGAACACTGAGTGATATTTAATATATGAAATTCATTGTCATGTTTTTTTGGATTCATGCCATTTAAGAACCATTACAAAAAGATTCAACTGTAATATGGTAAAATGTAATATGATTGTTTCCTATTTTTTCAATTGTAGTTTCTTTGGGTAGCAGATGTTCCTATTAATACTGGCATTTTATTGCAATGTCTTTAATCAGGATTTCAAAATGATGTGTGACTTTTATCTAGAGGAAAAAGGTACTTTTCCTTAACAAAAGAAATTTCTCTATAGAAGCATCAATTGATCTAGGGCTTACTTAATAAGCGTATAAAATGTTAAAGTGAAAATGTCTGGCAATCAACACCTAAATAACCACTTTGCCTCTTTTTTATTTACTGTTTTTTCTTTTGGTAAACCACCGACAGACTTTATTGTATTAATTAAACAATTTTCTCATTTTAGAAGAGTGGAATACATTTTCCGCTTAACTCATATTAGACATTTTATCTTTTTAAGATGATATTAACTTTTAAAGTAACTTTTATTCCTGGAATCCTTCCTTTATTCCCCTCACAAAAATTTATTGAACGATGATTGTGTGTCAGAAACTGGGCAAGGTGTTGAAGATAAAAGATGAACAAAATGTCTTATTGCCTAGAGCAGTGGTCCCCAACCTTTTTGGCACCAGGGACTGGTTTCATGGAAGACAATTTTTCCATGCACGGGGGTAGGGTGGGGGGTGGAGTTCAGGTGGTGATGCACACCCTGGTTCCTAACAGACCACGGACCAGTATCAGGCCATGGCCCGGAGGTTGGGGACTGCAGGCCTAGAGGATCTCTTGCTCCAACGTGGCACGCAAATAATTATAATGCAATGGAAAAAGTGTATAATAAAATACATCAAGTATATAGATGTGATAAAGAAAACTGAATTATAACAATATATAAGAATAGTTTTTTTAATGATTAATATTCTACAGAGTTGGATTATGATATGAAAATAATTATACTCTTCCTCATGTCCAAAGATTAGTATCATGAATCTTTAAAACAAATACTTCTCAATGAACTTATGTTGCTCTTTTATTAAGATAAACTCAGTATCACCTTTCAGAAATAAACTTATGTTTAGAAAGTGAATTTTTAAAACTTTACTCCAAGGTGAACAGATCAAGTTGCCTCAAATATCCTTATTTCAAGTTGAATGTTATTTTCCCCAGAGTGAATCCATTAATCTTTGTAGTTTTATTGGAAATTAATAGCTCATTAGACATCTAAGTAACATATCTCCTATGGCACATTAATTTTTCATAGATTAAAAAAAGTTGATTTTATGTCAATAAAAATTAAAAATACTATTCTAGAAAATTTTACACACACAAAATTCCCCAACAGTCGCCCTTTATAATCAGTATCAAAAATACCAGCCATATTTTCACA
>NW_012137525.1:1663448-1664082 GCF_000956105.1 Propithecus coquereli | reverse complement strand
CTAATATTTAAAGATGGTACATATAAACTTCTACTTTTCTCATAGGTAATCAATGAGAACATATATTTCTACATTTACATTGCTTTATTTCTTGCCCTAAATATACTTTCAGGTTTAAAAATTCTACCAAATTAAAATGAGGAAAAAATAATGTCTAAAAATGTTCAAGATATGCAAGATCACTAGTCAAATTATAGTTCCATAGTCAAGAGATTTTCAGGTTAGATAAAAATCAGTGATTGGCCCATTAATATTTTCAGAGACATATGTGCATTGTTTAGTATGACTAGAAATCACTTAGTAATAACTAAGTTCATTATACAAACTGAAAAATATTAATATATAGCATATTTTATTTATTCATTAATATAAACAATAACCATGATACTGGGATTAGCCATTGTGGAAGCAGTGCCTTCTTTAAAAAGATATGACAAAATTTTGTTTATCCTTTACTGAACAATGAGAATTGTAATACAATACAGACTGAAAAGGTACTACATGTATTAAAAGAAAAATATCTTTTTTTGCATAGGTCCTAAGTTTAATTTTTTAGCAAAACTAACTGCTATACTGCCATTAGCAATGGCATAATAATAATCTTTGGCTATTTTAATTGATACCGCAATAAAAA
>NW_012137525.1:1656470-1659993 GCF_000956105.1 Propithecus coquereli | reverse complement strand
AATAAAATGTGAAGAGCCTAGTACAAATTCTGGCCCATAGAAAGCACAATAAACTCTATTCCCTTCTCTTGCCAGGCTTAACTTTATGACAGGTTTTAATCATTAATGGCCTACAGGTGCAGTGCAGGTAGGTAGTGGGTATGCTCTTCAGAAACAGTGCTCTCTTAGCTGAATAATAGTCATTACGCTGTTAAATAGAACCCAGTTCTACCTGTGTCTCTTTAATTTCTTGATTTGTAATTTCAATTGTTTATATTCCTCAAAAACAGCAAGAATAAATGAAAAATAAATTAATTGGGTAAATGATTATGCTTAAAGATATTCATTCATAAACAATAATAGGAAAAGGCAAATAATTAAATAATTCCTCAAAGTCAAACCATGGGCCTTTTTGATTGAAATTCTATCCAAAGTTACCTTATAGTCTGCATGATGTTATCATTGTAGGTGAATGGAAACTAATGCTTTTTCTCCCTTAATGAAACAACAATCTGTGATGATCCAAATCAACTGGAAAAAAATCTTGGGAATCCAGGGAGGATTCCCAAGTAGGACCAGTAGGACCAATTCCCCGTAGGACCAATATATAAAAACAATAAATAATGACTTGGTGTAGAAATTAGGCAAATACACTTACTGAATTGACTTAAAACCCTGGAAGGCATAGAGTTGCTTAAAAGAAAACAGGCCAATATATTCTTACAGATAAAAAGTATTCTTATGGTTTTAGAAATACTGAATATTAGAACTAGAAGAGAAATTAAAAGTAATTTATCTTCCTGAATATTGAGATTTTTTCTTTTACATATGTAAATTCACAGATATGTAACACATACTCAAATGGATAATATTTTAAATTGGGGAGGTCTATATAAACAACACATAGTAATATATTCAAATATAGTAATTATTGAATAAATAGTACAAGCCACAGGAATGAAGCTTCATTGTAATGTAAATTCCATATATTCCATATAAATAATCTGGTCAAATCTATTAGTTTCTTTCAAATGTGTTTGACTATCATTACCATGGCAGACCCTACTGAAGACATACAGAGTAAGACATGCAAGGAAGCCTACTGGAGAGCTCTGGGAAAGTATTTCTCATTCTTAAAAAAGTAACAGAAGACAGGGATCACTTCCATTGGACTCTCTCTGTGTATTATGATGTGAGGACAAGTCTAAGGTTAAAAGTCAACACACTGATAATGTCAGAAGACCAAAAAATCTTTAATTAATTAACTCCATAACCACCTAATTTTCTAATTCTGAAAATTCAAGGTACAAAATGTTAAAAGTAGATGGGTTTTCTGTTATTTAAAGAATCCTTACCAATACAACATTGGCATCTTTCTTAAATTTCTTCTTCTAATTCTGTGAGTTTCCCCCTTAAATTTTTATTTCTTTTAATTTTTCTTTAATGCTGTCCTTAGAATTCTGCCATCCTTTGATAACCCTGTCTGGAAATGACTCTAAAGGGCCACAAATGTCATCTATTTTATGATGACTTTACAATTGATAACTTTAGCTCTGATATATAAACCATGCTTAAACTCAGATATCCAACTGATACTTGTCTCACTGAGTTTTTAATACCGACCTCAAACATACCATGTGCAAAGCCAAACTCTCGATTCCCCTCCCTCAACTCCCTCCTCTTTCTTCCCACAAAAAAGTCTTATATCTTCCTTGGTCTGTAAAACGCCATCGCTCAAACACAAACTCTAGGGGTTACTTCTTAATTCCTTTTTTCTCTCTCTTTCTCCTTTCTTCCCCATAGCTGACTCCTGTTGTCTTTATCACCAAAGGGTATCTAAAATCTGTCCAGTGCTTTCCATCTCCATTGCTGCCATCTTAGTTCAAGCTATCATGTTTCTTGCCTAGATTACTCCAATACCTTCCTAATCAGCCTTCTCATTTTCATTTAATACTCCTATACCTATTCTTCACATAGGAGGCAGTGATCTTTGTAAGGCACAAATCACATCACAACCTACACTTAATTGAAACTCTCCAATAGCTTTGTATTTAGAATAAAATCCAAACTCCTGCCATGGCTAGAAAGTACTGAACCATCTGGCCCTCCCATCTTTCTGGCCTCATTGAGTCCACCAATTTGCTCACAGGTTCAACTTGCTCACCTGGCTCCAAACATGTTGGGCTTCCCTCTGATTTCTGAACAAACTGCACTAGCTGTTTCCTCTGCCCTTGATTTTGTATAGCTGGTTTTTCTTATACAGGTCTTAGTCAGTACAGAGTTTTCTGACTTTATGCACAAAATCGGCCCTTCCTCCACCACTCAGATTGTTCACCATTACATTTATTACAATGAAATGGTCATTTACTTGATTGTTTACAAATTATCTGTCTTCCTTCACTACAGTGTAGGCTCTATGACAACAGGTATTCTCTGTCGTTCTTACCACAGTATCCTCAGCAGCTAGTGCTGTTTCTATCACACTGTAGCCTCTCAATTAACAGTTCTTGAATATATGAATGAATTCCCTATTATAGGAATCAAATAAGAACTTTGACTTTTTGAGTGCTTACTAAATATATACTAAATATATTACTTATATATTACTATATATTACTAAATAAATGCTTGTATTTACATACATCATCTGTAATCCTCACAAAAGCAGGCAAGATAAGTATTATCACCTCCATTTCCCACTGAGGAAAATGAGGATTGGTGACATTAAAGAGCTGCCCTTGGTCACACATCTAAAAATATTAGAAGAGCTGGGATTCAAATTGAGCTCTGTCTGATTCCAAAGAGTATTCTCTTTTCAATATACCATGTATACAATTAGAATTGCTCATGATCAATAAATTTAAAAGCTTCATGTACTTTTTCAAAACAATTCAATTTTTGCTCAATGGATATTGACCACACTATTACTCAGTTATCTAAAGGTCCTAAGTCTATGGTGCAGAAATGATCAAAAGCAATCTTCAAATCCAAAGCAATCTGATAATTCTGCTCCCTGAAGATTATTTATGAAAATTTTGGTAAACATTATCAACTGTCTTTATAGTATTTCAAGTATTCTGATAGTATTTAGGATTTGTCATGGTATACTTCTGAAATCTCAAGGATATAGAAACAAGAGAGGGAAAAAGGTATACTGGAAAAATGCTATAAGGATCAGCTTCTGCTTGAGCTACATATTATAAAATTCTCTCATTACCTTGGGATGACTGTTCTTATGTCCTAAAACAAGCTCATATAGAAGCTTTCTTAATTCTTTGACAGCTGCTAAAACAAATGCTTATTTTCCAAGCCAGAAGAAAATACCCTCCATTTGTACGAAGAATCACAAGTCTCTACAGAGCCAAGTCCACTCAAGACTCTTGGGGCTCTTGGGCATATTGAGAGATGAAATTCAATTGTCTTAAAGGAAAACCCTAGTATACTATTAAACTGAATATAAAACTCTGACCAATGCTATAGTTAACCAAAAAAAATGAAGTTAAGTATTTTTCATTCTTAAAAAAGTAACAGAAGACAGGGATCA
>NW_012137525.1:1628787-1656241 GCF_000956105.1 Propithecus coquereli | reverse complement strand
ATAGCTCCTTTATTCTAATTTTCTTTTAAAATAGAAAACAAACTGTATTTGAATGTTTGTACATTTCAAACTTACACCATTGTTTGAAATGTTTTGTTGACATACTGAATTTATCAAAAGAGTGATTAAAGCAGGGATACAACTGAACACTAGCAGGCATTTGAGACTTTGATACCATGTTGTCTTCTCTGAATGTAGATAGCCTGGATCATTGTTAGAAGACTCAGTACACAGTGATATATCCCATAATTTGTGTTACATGTTTCACACACAACACAAGCAGCACAATAAATATGTAATAATATGTTGATTTCTGGAAAAGCTATATAGAAAACCTGGTTCTATTCTATTCTCTGGAAAAAATACAGGATTCTAATACACAAATAAATTTATATGCATTATTTAAACTAGGGTTACTTAAAAAAATAATGATGTGCATGAAAGAGGAGAAAGAAGGAATAGGGAAAACTAATGAAACATTCTCCTCTCCTACCTCCCTTCTTTCCTTCTTTCTTTCTTCTTTTTATTTATTCAACAATTATTTAGTGAATACCTACTATGTGCCATATGTCCAGGACAAAGAGGAGAACAAACAGAAGGGACTTATGCCCTCGAGAAAATTATACACTTGAAAAGCTAATGTGTGTTTAATTTATGCCTTGCATCTTCTTTATACCCAATAAATACAGACACTTGAATCTTACCTTGTTACGATGTGTTGCACGCATAGCAATAACCATAACCATAACTTCTAACATTTATTGTAGCCCTCTGGATATTCTTTCCCCATTCTAATCCTCTCCCTTCCGTCTTACCAGATGGGGCCAATACAATGAATTGGATATTAATCTCTCTCTGGCATGTTCTTATATTTGAACATTTTATATGAATATATCATATATACATATCTTTTGCAATTTGAAGCTTATTTTCAACATTACATTTTATATATTTATCTATGTTATACTTTCTTAATATAACATACATGGTTTTCATCTCAAAAGCTGGCATTACATACTGGAAACATTCTAGCTAAAGTCAAGGTAACCATAAATATGTCACTATTAATTTACCTCATTTTGGAGATACTAGTCCATACAACTAGAAAAGAGAAAGATGTAAAGTATAAAAATTATTAAAAAAAGAGGTAAAACCATTCCTATCTGTTACATACTCAGAAATGTCAAGAGAATCAATTGAAATACTGTTATAAACAACAAGATAATTCAGTGAGAACCTCTACTGATAATATGAGGAAAATCAACAGTAGATAACAAACAATAAAACTATAGATTACTCAAGACAACTTTTAAATTCTGTATCAGTATTCTTTTAATTATCTCCTTAAATTTCAAGACTGATTAAAGCAGAATTATTCCCACTACGTATATTTCTAGGAAAAGCAAATTGATATGTTAAATAAGTAATTCACATTCAAAAGATAAATCAGATGCCAAGATAAGTTGCAACAGATTTTCAACAGATTTCTTTACTATTCTTCTTTAGTAAGAGTCCATAAGATTTTAGAACTAGATTTCAGACTTCATTTAAAGATCATTTGATACATTCTTTTTACTCTGCAGATATAAAAGCCCTTCTCAGAGTATATAACTGACTTTTCCACAGTCCCGTAGCCAATTAATGGTACAGCTGGAATCCGAATTCACGTCTCCTAAATTGTAGTCTGGAATTGTCTGCCACAATGAGTAGGTATTGACCATAGTGAGTCAATACAATTTTAAACCAAATGATAGCAAATAAAGCACATAAAAAAATATGGTATGGGTGTGTTTGTGTACATGTGTGTATCCTATGCATTGATCTTATATTGAAAGACAACTGTGATGCTGTTACCTAAAACATCTACATGAGCACTGTGGAAAATGCATAGGCTCTGGTGTCAGATAAACCTATCGGAATCCTGCTTTGACCCTTACTATTGCTATGACCTTGGGAAAGGTCTTCTAACCAGAAGAAAAATGATAATTTTTGCTTCCTTTTCCAAACTATAATTTTAATATTGCCATATAAAAGATAACTGTCATATTTTAAGAATTACTTAAACATATATATATATATATATATATATTTGTTTACTAACCTACAAATATGTAAGTGTCTACTATGTGCCAGGTTCTTTTCTAGAAGATGGGGAAACTGGTAAGCAACAGTATGTCTTTGTTCTTGTGGATCTTAAATTTCAATAGGGAGAGATGGGCAAAAATTGTTAACAGATAAATAATTTCATATTTTGATACAGTGAAAAAAAAAAAAGGGTAAAGGGACAGAAAGTGTGGCAGCACACCTTTTCTTAGGCAAGGTAGTCAGGGAAGCCCCTCTACGAAACAGGTCATATTTGAGTTGAGACCTGGATGATTTGAAGGAGCCAGTCATGTACTAATCTGTGAGCAGAGAATATACAGGCATAGGAAACAAGGGTAAGGGCCCTAAAGTAGAAATGACCTCAGCACATATGGACATTAGAAAGGTCAGGATATCTGGCATGAGATGAAAAGTTAGGTGTGACTACGTAGGCCCATACTGGTTATTACATTTGCAGTGAGAGGCAATAGCAAGGTTTAAGAATTTAAGTAATGTGATCTGATTTTGAGTTTTAAGCTTATTCTGGTTACAGTATAGAGAAAGATGGGTAGAAGTTAGGTAAGAAAACAAAACAGGGAAACAAGGAAGAAGGCTATTGCAATAGTCAGATCAGGAATGATGGTGACTTGGAGTACTGTAACAGTAGTGGGAATGGAAAGGAGTATGATATATGCTTTGGAGTTAAACAAAGGAAAGTAATTAGGAATGATTACTCTGCTTTTGGCTCTCAAAAATGGTGTGACTGAGTTGGGAAAGACTGTGGGAGAAGCAAAGTGTGATGGGAAGGAAGAAAGATCAAGAAATCAAGAATTCCATTTTGGCAATATTAACTTTGAGCTGATCTTCAGATATCCAATGCGAATGTCAGGCAAACATCTGAATATATGAACTTTGATCTGGGAGAAAAGTTCAGGGATGGTATTACAGATTTAAAAGTCCTCAACATATCCATATTATAAGACTACGTGCAAACATACAGGGACATATAAATAGAGAAGGGACACAAGGACCAAGCCTTAGTGATACAACTTAGTGGAGAATTCAGCTAAGATAACTAAGAAGGAGCTGCCAGTGAAGAAGGAAGAAGAAGATCAGGAGGTACAGAGGTCATAGAAACGAAGAAAAGAAAATGTTACATGAAAGAGGAATTGTCAACACTGTCAAATGATGTTGAGAGGTTAAGTAAGATACAGACAGAGGCATAACTATTGAGTTTGACAAGAAAGAGATTAAGTGACATTAACAAAGGCCATTCCAGTGGAGTAATAGGAACCAAAGCCTGGTTGAACTAGTTCAAAGAGGGAATAGATGCTATTTTGCACTTCACTCTTCCTCCTTAATTTTGGGAACTTGTATGTAATAACTAGAGCTATAGCAGTCATCTTTGAACCACAGTTGAAAAACCAAAAGAATCACAGTAAAATCACTTCTGATAGCCTTGAGCTGATGACTATCTCTGGGCTTCTTAAGTGTTATATTTTATATCTCCTTTATTTAATAAAACCTTTCTTGCAGCATAAAAATGCATCTCCCTCCCCCAAACAACACATGATATGTTCTCCATCCTAGTCTGTCAGCTTTCAGTTTGAATAAAAAACAGGCATTGATTTGCACAAGAATGAGTCTTTTTACATTTACTGTAAAAAGAACATCTTCATCACCTCATTTTAGATTTATATGTACTAGTTATGCTAGAAATGACCATATGTAGCTGAATGTATGTATGAAAGGAAAACTCTTACACATAGCAGAGGTCTCTAAATGCTTTTGTAAAAATGTGCAAATATGTTGCCTTATACCATCAACCATAAACAGATAGACAGATAGACAAATCCAAATTCTCTTCTCAACTTCACTCAATTTCAGTTTAAGTTCTGGTAATTATCTCTACATGATTATAATCAAGAGTACATAATATATTGTACTTTTCACTTCTTTTTTTGAAACAAGTCCAATTTTGCAGGAAAAAGAGAAATGAAGGTGAGGAAATGGAGGTTTTGAGTATAGATAACTGTTTAGAACTTTTGCTATAATACAGAAATGAGGCAATGACTGGAGAAGGAATGAGGACAAGGTTAGAGTCTCTGAAAAAAGGGAAATATTAAAACATGTTTGTCAAAGAAAATATTAAAGAAATGAAGAGATTTTTCTTGAAGGAACAAAAGTATTTCTCATTTGATAGTCCTGTGGTATTAGTCTCAGAAATAAAGTCTTAGTTCATAACAAAATTATTTTATTTCAAAGTATAGTTCTGTAACATGTACATATATATTTTTGCTATTGAGTTGAGTTCCTTATATGTTCTAGATATTAGCCTCTTATCGATAAATACTTTGCAAACATTTTCTCCTCTTCTATAGGTTGTCACTTCACTTTGTTGATTGTTTCCTTTGCTGTGCAGAAGCTTTTTCATTTGATATAGTCCCATTTGTCTATTTTTGTTTTTGCTACCTGTTTTAACAGTACCTTGGGTTCTTCTGCCATAGTTTTCATGTCACTTGTCTATATATATTTTATAGACTATAAGCATTAAGAGGACAGGGGTTATGCCCTGACGGGAATATCATGGTATTCCCAGCAACTATCACCGGGCCTTACACTTACAAGGTAATTGGTAAATATGTGTTAAATAACAGCAAGAAGAAAAGCTAGAAAAAAATACACCAATATGCTAACAGTGGTAATCTCTAGAAGGTAGGTTATGACTTTTGTTTTCTTTATATATTTTTCTGCATTTTCCAAGTATTCTATAATGAACATGTTACTTGAGAATAAGATAATTCATTCTAAAACATTCAAAATGGCATCTCTTAAAGCAATTTGCCACTTAATAAATAAACCATAAAGAATATAAAAATAATTAAAATAAATTAATGCTGAATGGTTATTTATAGGAAACATTTATGATAAATGAAGTTTATATATTTTATTTACAAATTACTATAGCATACTATTTTCAAAAAATTATTTAGAGACACATTTTAGTACTATAAACCATTGTTTGATAAAATTTTTTTTTTCATTATTGGAAAAGCAAATATCACACCAAATTTAAGAAATTTAAGTACAGATGCCCAAAGCAAGGCAAATATTTCTGACAAAACTAAAATTTTTTATATTCCTAATTTTTAAGTAATATGAATCAAATAGTGTATAGCTTGTGCCTATTCTATGCAGATATTTAACTGTATAACAAAAATCCAAACAGTAATAAATTAGAAAGCTACAATTTGTAAGTGAGCAGAAAAGAAAATTCCGGATTTTTCAAACTGATAACTTTTATGACATTAGCCAACTAGCCAGTAAGTCATTAAAGCAATATTATCACTGTATATTTAGATAGGATAATAATTTGGTTTTGAGAACTTAAAGTAGTAAACTATGAACTAGTAAAATAAGAACTATTTCATTTACATTTCATGCATTTTAGGAGTTTTGTGAAAATCTTGCAATAGTGAGCATGTAACTAAAGCAAAATCTTACCATCATTTTTTCCCCTATCAAACATAACAGGAACTTCTTTATGCTAAGGTTTGTGATGATGATAGGTTAAACTTGTCACAAACATTTTTAATAAAATATTGCTTTTTTACTTTAATATATGGAAGACACATTTTCAAGAAGGAAAATGCTGATGTTATCTTGGTTATAAGCTTGCAGCTGAAATGATTTAGATAGCTTTCTTTTCCACACAGTATCAGTATAAGGCATTTCTTTTCAAGCAATGAATTATAGCTGATACTTCAAACCTATTCTATTTGTATCTTTTAGTTCAGAAAAATGAGAAAACAAATATTTATTCTATATAAACAGAATGGGCACAGGATGCAGATAAAAATGATCCATTATGAAGCAGTGAATAATTGCAATGTATATCATTATAAGAACAGAAAAGGGCATCAAGTATTTATTTCTACCAGCTTTAAATTTGAAAATACCTAAGGTTACCGAGAAAATAAAAAAAATTTGTAATTTTATGTTTGGGATAATATGTGAATGTGGTTCCTAATTTCTCACTGATCATAAATTTAACATTTTTGTATACAGCACACTTTGGAGAAAATGCAATAAAACTATTTGCTTTAACTGAGAAGCATCTACAGCAACAAAACCAAAAAAATAATTTCTAAGGAATCCTAATCTAAAAATAATAACCAGTGAAACTGTTAGCTTGATTGTTCATTTTACTTTGCCAATTCTGACTTCTAGATATTCAAAATATAGCTACTTAAATTTTCTAAGTAAATAATTCTCATAGTCAGATAATTAGAGGAAAATATGCTATTATTATTTTTTTTCATGAAACAATATTTACTGTCAATTTTGGCAGATGACATGGTAAATAAAAGGAAGTATCAAGTAAGAATAAAAAACCTGTATCAATAATAAAGTCATATGTAAGTATTAAAAACTCATAGATGCTAGAAATAAACAAGGTCAGACTAGGTTTAAAAAATGAAACAAAAAAATACAATAATCAGGTGGAGATTTACATACTGTACTGATGCAACATGAAACTAATTTCAAAGAATGAAATCTGTATATAAACTTCCTTGTGAGATTCATACATCAAATTATACTCTTGACGAAACTCAGACTATCATATAACACATTGCAAGAAAAATTTTAAAGTGTTAATAACTTGTTTTATATTAAAACAATGACAAAAGATTTTTACTTTTTCTACATATACTAAACAATAAGCCCAACTAGCATAATCATGCTATAAAATATATATACTATTTGGGAATTGTGTAGGCACTGTAAGAGATTTAACCACAAATGTATATAAAATGAGCACTGGACATCACTACTATACAGGGGAAAGACCAGAAGACTTGTAGACAGAAAATCAAACTCCTTACTTGGGCCCTGGCACAACTTACTACGTATTTTCAGACTGAATCATTCACAATCCCTTATGAACCCTGGATTTCATAACTGTAGAGATAACCTTGAGGAAAATAAGATCTAAGCAAATTCGACTGGTTGATCTATAAAGTCACTAAGATTCCAACTATGCTAATGAATGAGAAGTATAATATTAGCAAAACTCCTCTAGGTGTAACTGAATTAGTATTTTTTTCAAATAATCTTGTAGAACCAGGTCTGTCCCTGATGAGGAAAGGTAAACTCAGAAGGGTTAAAGAATTTGCTCAGGGTGACATAGCTATATAGTAAGTGGAAAAGTAGATATTTAGATCCAGGTCTGTGGGACTACAAACCTCATGCTCCTCAGACATATTTCACTTAATTTCAATTTTATGGAAATAGGCATTAAAAAAGAGGCTACCTCTCAGTGAACATAATAGAAAACACTATTGGCTTTTTGACATTTATACAAAAAGCTGATCATATATCAAAGATGTTTCCCAGAAATTAAATATTGCTCAATGTCAGTAAGTAGTTGAGAACAATTTCAGATTATATCAGCATTTGCAGTCTATTGCCATTCTAATAGCATGAAACTCTTTATTTTATCATAAACAGTATAGAAATTTCAATCCTTTTGTTTGGCCTTCTTCTAAATCCTATCATTTGAACCTCTTTCCTTAAACTGCTAGTCTCTTTAAATATTTCTGCATGGTATATTCTTGCAGTTTGTCTATATTACGGGGAGAAAAAAAAGAAATTTATAAACCTATAGCTCATCATTGCTGAACAATGAAAGATCACATCATAGAAGCTTAAAAAAACTACAAAAAATTTGCAATGTAAGCAAAACATTACTTTCTCCTAAATTGTGTATATGTACTTCTATAACTCGATTTGTATACCTAGATAACCAGCAAAAAACATACAGACCTATATATATCTCTATATCTCTATCTATATATATATATATCAGTCAGCATGTACTATAATAGCCAGTACACTCTGCTCTAGATAAGATATAGATTTATTAAGTTGTGAACAATATTTGTTTAAAGGTGAAATTGAATAGAAAGAATAAAATAGGATATATATTACACATAGTAAGGATAAAAAGGGCAAGCTTTATTTCAGTATGGGAGGTGTGCACATGTATATATGGGGTGAATGTGTGGTAGGGTTGTGTAATGGGCTGTGTAGGAGTGTGTGCAAGGGTATGTGTAGAGTTATGTGTAGGGATATATGTACAGGCATGTACAGGGGTATGTGTAGTCATATACAGAAATGTGTGTAGGGGTGTATGTAGGACTGTAAACAGGATGGTGTGTAGAATGTGTAGGGAGTTGCAGGGTAACATGTATTTCTTACTATACACCCCCAAAACCTTTCAAAGTTACTGTTCCAAACAACCAGCCTGATGGGCCAGGTCATCCCCATTACTCTCACAAGAATCCAGAAGTCAATGTCATTATTATATGGACTTGCTGATCACAATGATGCATTAGTAAACATTAGGAATAGTATACTAAGTCATACTCATGGAAAATTTTACTCGATTTTTATCAATTCTGTAGTCATTTACCTTAAGTTATACTTTTTGTACTTTAGAGGGTATCCCAAGTTACATGTCTTGCACATTTCATTTTTTGTAATTTATTTTTCATTTATTTCAGAAACAAAGCTAAATGCTTGGCACATTCTAGACATTTGACTTTTTAACTATTAAATGATCAACACTTTAGGGTTAGTATGAAATAGATACATTCTTAATTTAAATGTAATACGACTTTATAAAATTCTTTAAATTGGATTTCAAACCAAAGCAGATGACTTGCCTTTAACTTCTTCCCAATATGAAATTCAAAGTGTGACAATTAGCTAATTAGGCTAAGTTGATTATGTGCCTTCATAGGTCAATATGTAAATTTACTCAAGTTGAGAATGGCGCTTGTAAAATTAATCTTCTATAATGGAAATGACATTAAGCCATGTCATAAATACCCTCCAAATGTGAGGAGAAACAAATTAGGATACATTGAAATAAACACAGTGATTATGAAGGGTGAAATATACATAAAGGCGTAATTTTTATAACAGCTTATTTAAACATTTTATCTCAATATGCATCTTATTAATAAATCTGTAAATTTTAAAATAATTCACTTCTATGTTAGGGGCAAATATTGCTTTAAGTTACTCAAAACTAACTTTTTCTATTGACAATTTCAGTGGGACTAGATGAATATATTTAAAACACTTCTGCTACAAAACAAAATTTTTCTTATGTATATAAATATTGTGAATATGAAAACAATAATCTTTTGCAGACCTCCCTGATCCCTGAAACTTTTACAATAAGAATATAAAAGCCTTTGCTTTTATTAGATTTTTTAAAATTCATACAGGAAAAAAGGAAAACATTTGACTTAGAAACGTCATTTTCCCCAAGTTATAAACATAGGAAAAATGTATAATAACAATCATTGGTTCATGTTTGGATAGGTTACTTGGGTTCTAAGTTCATTTAAGCTATGTGGATTGCAAATTCACTTAAAAAGAAGTAAAAATTCAAAAATAATTTTTTATATATGATTCAAGTCACAGAGTTTAAGTTTTACTGACAGTGAAGCAAATGAAAATGAAGCTGAGTATAAAAAAATAGTTCTTCAAATTGTAAAAGCAAGAAGGAAAATACAAGCAAAAATACACTATTCCCATTCCTCATCCTAAGACTTAGAGTACTTGTCTCTCACAATTTTTTTTCCTCTTCAGAGAACTGGCAAAAATTATGCACAAGAGAGATAAATTTTAGAAACTAAAACATTATTTGTTACAACATTTAGTGCAATATGTTTTATATAATATTATTATAGTTAATTCTGCCAAATATTTGGCTGTTAGCCTAATTAATTATAACTGATGTTAGTAACAAAAGTGAATCTACTATTTACTTCTAAATTTAGTAGTATGCTCACTATATGTAGAGCAAAAAACTGGCTTTGTTTAAAAACAATTTTTAATGTTTACCATGTAAAACTACGGGAAAGAGCAGGGTAAAAGTCGATTACACCAGTGTCTCTCATCTGTTTTTTCTTCCATTAACACCTCCCAAACAGTCTTTTTAGAAATAGTTTTACCTGACTGTCCCCCCATGAAATTTTAATGCCACTGATATACTGTTGATCTGTTTATATACTATATGTACAGCTGTACTTTATACATAAAAAGAGTAAGTACAAAGGTTAACTATTTATTTGTTATTAAGGTTAAGAATAACTAAATACAATTTTTGAAGTTAAAACTTTAAAGATATTAAAACAACTTTAGAAATGTATTTGCTGAATAACTTTTCATACAATTTACTTATATATTGTAATATATCAAATTACATGCAAAAATTATCAATTTACATAGACATAAAAGGTAAAATCAAGTTTTAAAAATATTCAAAACTATATAACCAGCAAAAGTAATTTTAAAAAATTACATGTCTTGAACATCATTTTAGTGAACTTTAACTAAAATACAAGGAAAAATACAGGTTGATGAGAGAAAATAACTCTTAACTAGGGATATGTGTAGAGTTGTCACACACAGAAGCACTTAGGATCAAGCATAAACAACATCTGCAAGGTAGCCAATGGCAGCCAGTAGGCAGGTGCAGGCCGCCTCTTCTGAAATAACTTCAAGACCAAAAGTCCTCCCAATCTAGCCATCTATTTGCCATTGTTTTGTGGCAATGATCTTGTATATATTTTGTGTGTTGTCCATGAGCTCAATGTCAGTAATGCTTATGTGATACCCAAGAAAATCTGACAAAAATTAGATACTAAGAATATGATTTTCTTGGGAAGGGTTTATCTGGGAAGAGTCACAAACAACTTCAATTTTGCTTTTTTATCTTCATAAGAACCAACATTGTGTCCATTGAGAATATATGACTTATGGCTTACAATATTAAGGTCTTAAAAAGTAGGCATAGAAAAAATAACAAAATGTTAGCAGTGGTTATTCCTTGAATAATTTTTATTTTTATCTTTATATATTAGTTATTCTCCAAGTTTTCTTAAGTTTCTGTAATAAGCATATACTATTTTATAATTGTTTTTAAAAAGCAATTAAAATAATTTTGATCATGTTGGTCATGGACATCATAATCAGACCACAACATTTTGGTCTTAATACCTAACTGTATATCTAGACAAGTTTCTTTGAAGAAACTGTAGAATTTCTCAGTCTCATATATCTAACCTTATGTTTATATACATTTATTTATTCACTTTTTTCTTTAGCACAGATATCCAAAACATTTGCAGTGTACTAAGTGCAATATACATGGTTAAGAAATATAAATGCACTTCTGAAAATGTTGACACTTTCTAGAATGTTATAATGATAGAATATGGCAAAATACATACTCATCCTCTATTGTCTTTTTTTTTTTTTTTTTAAGGTAAAAAGTAATGAATATATAAAGCAGCAGTCCCCAACCTTTTTGGCACCAGAGACAAGTTTCATGGAAGATAATTTTTCCATGGATGGGGGCAGGGGGGTGGTTTTGGGATGATTCAAGTGGCATTGCATTTACTGTGCAGTCAAACCTCTGTTAATGACAGTCTGTATTTGCAGCCACTCCCCGGTGCTAGCATCACTGCCTCAGCTCCAACTCAGATCATCAGACATTAGATTCTCATAAGGAGCCTGCAACCTAGCTCCCTCGCTTGCACAGTTTACAGTAGGGCTCTCTTGCCCACCATTCACCTCCTGCTGTGTGGCCCAGTTCCTAACAGATCAGTACCAGTACCAGTCTGCAGCCTCTGTGGCCTCTGTGGCCTGAGAGGTTAGGGACCACAGATGTAAAGGACTTAAACATAAAAAAGGAAAATGTAATTCATTTTTCACATGTGAATGCTGACATGAAATTTCTGAAAATCTGGATTCATTCATAATACAGAATACTTTACTATGGTAGTTATATTATTTGTGAGTTAAAAATGATTAAATATGCTAGAATAAAGAGATAAAAATAGCCCACAAAGGCAAAAAGCCTAATACTGATTTTTCAGCTAAAATAAAAATGAAGAGCTCTAAATTCTTTCAGCTTGCATCTTGAAAAAGATTATTTATAATTAAAATGCTGACAGACCAGAACTATTCAGCAGCAGTACTGCCACCATGGCATACAATAGATTTGGCACTGTGGAAGTCACAACAGCTGCTAACTGTATCCAGCCTTACATTGACCTTAATATGTGAAGAAAAATGAAGGATTTTAAAATATAAGAAATGCAAATATAACTGATTTTACAAAGAAAGGACAAGAAGCTACGTTTAAAAGAAGATGACAGGAAATTTAAACTATTGTCAACAATGTTACTTAGGTAAAGCAAAAGCTTATCAATTATTTTTTCTACCATTTCATCTCTATATTTTTTAATACCAACTGTCTTTAATGACATGTCTGAATATATCATAAGTTAATTCTTTATCAGTTTTCATACATCATCCTTTACCTTGGTCGATCAGCTGAAAATTATGTAAGCTATAAATTAGCTTTAAACAAGCTCTGAATCAGGTTAGAACTGGTTTTCGAATTAAAGAGCCTTCACTATATTACAAGGTGCTGTCATTTTATTACCCCAATCAATTCTGTGTGGCCTGAGGTGGAAGCAAAATGAACGCTGCCTTCATTTGCAATGGGTTTATCTCTTACAGCAGGCTCTGAAAATATAACTGCAGCAATGAATTGAAAGCTAAAGTTACATTTAACATTGCCAATGTTACTCCTTAATGGAACAGGGCTTTCAATGAAAAAAAAGAGGCATTTCTTCACTGTGAAAAACATACAAAAATTAACACTTGGTTTAAACTTTAATTTAAAATAAAGAGCATTTCCAAAAATCATAGTTAAGCAAGCGTGATATTAAATAATTTTAAATAGTCCTCAAATAAAGAAAAAAATGCAAATACAATGGACATGCTATTTTCAGTACTTCAGAAATATTAAACTAGAAATATATATTTCACCTTTATCTTAATGAAAACCATTCCATTTCCTTTTCCTGTTATATATAATAAACAATATAAAATAAATCTTTCATTTAAAAAGTTTGCAAGTCACTGGTCTATATATTTCAAGTTCAAATTCTGGTAGATTTTAAGGTATGTCTTTAAAAACTTTTTAAATGGCAAAATCTTCACACACTTTCTAATAAGGCTTAGAATTTTAAGGTCTTTCTTGGCTTAAAAATATAGGCAGTACTCAGATTCTAAACAAGTTGGATTCTGTAAGTCCTTGGTAAGTTTAGCATTTTAAAGTTAGAATATTTTCCCCAGAAATCTTTTAAAAGGGTTATAGCTCAACCGCAAGGCCTATTTCAAATTCTGACTCCTAACAAAAAGAGAAGAGAAATGAGTACCCAATTTCCTATGCATTAGATAGTTTTAGACAAAAGATTGAAGCTGGAAGGCTAATTTGCCAACTCCTCTTACTATTTAGTACCTTTCTACTTAAGTGATTAACGTCCTTTAATTCCTCACTTGGTTACCTGATGCAGTTGAGTCTTCACCCTAAAAATATTCCAAAATCCAAAATTATTTCCTACATACTCTTCTGTAAATTAAAACTTCCTTTTCTATCAGTGCAACTGTTGTGTTAGAAGGCAAGCATCCAGAAGGCATTGTTTTGTGATATAATGTGTAAAATATAATATAATGATGGTGTTTGCCTTTTTAAGAGAATAATCCAGATGTATTAGTAGAACTTCAGGCAGCTGAGAAGTTTAAAGTAAGGACACTGCCCTAAACTCCACACTGCAAGTTCTATCTGGAAAAAAGGAGTACCTTTGCTTGGGAAGGAGCTCTGGAGATTCGCTTTTCCTCTCCTCTTTTTCTGATCCCTAATACCCTCTAAAAAACTCTGAATAGAACTTCAGTGGCCATAAACTCATGCCATAATATTTATAACCCTTTATAATATGGTCTCAATCTCTTGTCCCAATCACTCTGCATTAAAAACAAATTACATAAAAAGACATTTTCTCCACTGAATTGCCTTTGCTCCTTTGCCAAAGATCAGTTTACTTATGTGTGTCTATTTCGGGGCTCTCTGCTATGTTTTATTGATTTATTTGTCTATACTTTCACAAATACCATACTCTCTTGATTGCTGTAACTTTATGGTAAGTTTTAAAATTGGGTAGTGTCAGTTCTCTGATTTTGTTCTCCTTCAATATTGTGTTGGCTATTCAAAGTCTTTTACTTTTCCATATAAACTTTAGAAGCAGTTTGTCAAAAACCTACACAATAACTTGCTGGGAGTTTGATTGCAATTGCATTGAATCTATAGTTCAAGTTAACAAGAACTGACATCCTGAGTTCTCCTATCCATGAACATGGAAAAGTTCTCCATTTATTTAGTTTTTTAACTTCATTTATCAGGATTTTGTAGTTTTCCTCATGTAGATCTTGTACATACATATTTTGTTAGATTTATACCTAAGAATTTCATGTGTTTTTTTTTTTTTTCTGGTAGTAATGTGAATGGTTTATGTTTTAAATTTCAGACCTGAACAGACATTTCTTCAAAGAAGACATAAGAATCACCAACAGGTATATGAAAAGGTGGTCAACATCATTAATCACCAGGGAAATGCAAATAAAACCACTATGAGATACCACCTCACACCCATTAGGATGGCTATTATCAATAAGTCAAAAGATAAATGTTGGTGAAAAGGGAACTCTTGAACACTGTTGGTGGAAATATAAATTGGTATAGCCATTATGGAAAATAGTGTGAAGGTTTCTAAAGAAATTAGAAATAAAACTACCACATGACCCAGTAATTAGAAATAAAACTACCACATGACCCATATGGGACCCACATACCCAAATGAACTGAAATCACTACCTCGTGAAGATAGCTGCATTCCTATATTCATTGCAGCATTATTCACAATAGCCAAGATATGGAAACAACTTAAGTGCCTGTTAACCAGACAAATAAATAAAGAAACTAGTATAAATATACCAGGGAATATTATTCATCCCTGAAAAAAAGAACAAGATCTTGCCATTTGCCACAACATGAATGGGCCTGAAGGACATTATGCTACATGAAATAAGCCAGACACAGAAAGAGAAATATTGTATGATCTCACTTATATGTAGAATCTAAAAAAAAATCAAACATACAGACAGAACAAAACAGTGATTACCAGGGGACATGGGGAGGAAATGGGAAAGTGTGGGTAAGAAGATAAAAAGCAGCAAATATGTAGGATGAACAAGTCTAGAGATGTAAATGTACAACACGAGGACTATAGGTAATAATATTGTACTGCATTTGGGACCCATGCTATATGGGTAGATTTTAGCTGCTCTTGCCACAAAAATAAAAAAAAAAATGGGTAATTATGTCAGATCATAGATGTGTTACCCTGCTTCACTATAGTAACATTTTTACTACCTATTTGTATCCTATAATATCATGTTGTATATCTTAAACATATACAATAAAATGTATTAAAAACAAACAAAAAACCCAACAATAAGAAATTCTAGTTGTTCACTGCAGTAACATAAAGCAATTGACTTTTGAATATTAACAAATAGTGCTGGATCATCTGGACATCTACATGCAAAAAGAATCTAAACACAGACCTTATACCTTTCACAGAAATTAACTCAAAATGGATCCTAGACCTAAATGTAAAATGCAAAACTATAAAAATCCTAGGAGATAACAGGAGAAAATCTAGGTAACAATGGGTTTGATAATGCCTTTTTAGATGTAATACGAAAAGTATAATCCATGAGAGAAAATTAAGTTGGACTTCATTAAAATTAAAAAGTTTTACCCTGTAAAACACACTAATCAGAGGATAAAATTACTTGGAGAAAACATTTGCAAAACATATCTGATAAAGGACTGGCATCCAAAATATATAAAGAACTCTTAAAATTAAACAATAAGAAGGAAAACAACCCCATTGAAAAATAGGTAAAAGATCTAGACACCTCAATAAAGAAGACATAGATATGGCAAGTAAGTATATGAAAAGATGTTCAACATCATATGTCATTAGGGAATTGCAAATTAAAACAATGAGATACCTGTTAGAATGGCTAAAATTCAAAACACCGATGACACTGATGTTGGCAAGGATGTGGAACATGAACTCTCACTCACTGCTGGAGGGAATGCAGAATGATACAGCTATTTTGAAAGACAGCTTGGCAGCTTCTTAAAAAACTAAACATACTCTTAACATATGATCTAGTAATTGGGCTCCTTCGTATTTCCTAAGCTGAAAACTCATTTATGTCCACATAAAAACATGCACATCAATGTTTACCGTAGCTTCATTCATAATTACCAACACAAATAAGATTGTTGTAGACAAAACAAATTATAAATACACATACACACACACACACACAGAGACACACACATACCTTTAACAGAAGAATGGATAAATCAACTGTGGCATATTCATATGAGAAAATATTATTCAACAATAAAAAGAAATGAGGTCTCAAGCCATGAAAAGACATGGAGGAACCCTAAATGCATATTTCTAAGTGAAAAGAAGCCAATCTGAGCAGGCTACATACTATATGATCCCAACTATATGACATTCCAGAAAAGGTAAAATCATAGAGACAGTAAAAAGATCTGTGGTTGCCAGGGGTTTGAGGGTAGGGAAGGAGTGGTGAACAGATGGAGACAGGAGATTTTTAGGGCAGTGAACTATTCTGTATGATAGTAGAATGGTAGATACACATCATTATACATTTGCCAAAACCCATAGAATGTAAAAAGATTAAATCCTAATGTAAACTATAGATTTTAGTTAATAATAATATATCAATATTGGCTCATCAATTTTAATAAATGTACCACACTAATGCAAAATGATAAAAGGGGAAACTAGGGTGAAGAAGGGAGGAATGAGGGGACATATTGAAACTCTGTATTTTTAACTCAATTTGTCTGTAAATGTAAAACTGCTCAAAGAACAAAAAACAAAAAATACACCCCATGAAGCTATTAAAAAAAAAAAGCAAAGAGAAAAGAATTAAGACAACACATTAGCAACTATTATTACTATAATTAACTACTTCACAGTTTTCCCCATATGAACTGTACACATTCTTTCTCTCTCCAAGGATTTCCTTATGTTGCTTCAAATACCAGAAAGGCCCTGGAAGTATGGCAGCACATAGTAGCATTATATTTACCTGGCCTCTTAAATTCAGGTTTCACTATGTAATCTGCGGAATGTGGCCTGAAGTGGTATGTGTCAATTTCCAGATATGATTTTGAAAGCCTATGTGAAAGCTGTTATATTTCCTGCTACTGTGCTGTGGACCACATATGTCGAAATAAAACCTTCATCGGCTTGGGTCCTTGAGTGACTATGATGAGCAGAGTTGTCCTGCCAACCCGTATTGACATGTTATATGCATGTCAACGTGTGATGTGTTAATCCACTAAAAATTTGGGATTCTTTGTGTTTGCTGCATAATCTATCATATCCTAATTTATATTTCTATGAAATTCTACCTAGCCTTCATAATATCATTGAAATAGCATACTATCCACAATCTCTTTTTGATTCATGAAGCTGAACAATCCTCTTAGTCTCAAAATTCCTATATCTTAGCTGCGCCTTCTTATGGCATTTAACACTTGTATCATAATCTTGTATCATAATTAAATGCACATATGCTTTATCTATACAGAGTCTCATTTTGTTGCCCAGGCTGGAGTGCAGTGGCACGATCATAGTTCACTGTAGCCTTGAACTCCTGGGCTTAAGTGATCCTCTTACCTCAGTCTCCTCAGTAGCTGGGACTACGGGCATATGCCACCATGCCTGGCTATTTTTTTTTTTTTTTAATATTTTGTAGAGATGGAGTCTCACTATATTGCCCAGGCTGGTCTTGAATTTCTGGTCTCAAGCCATCCTCCTGTTTCCACCGCCCAAAGTGCAGGGATTACAGGCATGAGCCAGAGCGCCTGGCTGAACAGACATGAAAGGCAAGATTCCTGTCTGATTATCTTATTAATAGTATAACTCAAGCAACTGGTAAAGTGTGTGGCACACCTTTGAATACTATACAGATTTTTATTCAATAAAATGAGATATATTGGTAGGTAGATTACAGACATATTGGTAGGTAGATCAAAAGAAAGAAAATATCTCTATAAATAAAAAGTATACTGTTTGTTCCCAAATTTTATGTAAAAATCCCCCACAAAATAGACATTTTCTTTCAGATTAATTTTACAGTTTTAGACAATCCCAGTGTTTTTTATTCTGAAGGAGATAACTTTTTTTTTAATTTAAAACTATATATCTACTCCAAAGAAATCTGCTATAATTAACAGGCGCTATTAAATGTTAATAGAAATGCTGAGTGAACTAGATAGGAACAGAAACTATTCTAAGAAAGAATATGATTTTAACTTTGCTAAACAGATATTTTCTTATGTTTCATACTCTCGGTCTTGTCTACATATTTGGGTCATGGCTGGCAGAAATTTATATTTCAGACATCGTTTGTTGTTTCAATAAATAGCCTTGGGCTTCTAAGGCAAAAACTGGAACCTACAACACTTCCACTGCTATTCAGCAAAATAAAAGTTTAAAAAATAATTTCGGTAACAAATAACAGGAGACAGGCTAGCAGTGGAGAACTAACAGGAACAATTTAAATCTATCTTAGGAAAAAAAAGGTGTAATATCCAGGCTCCTTGTCTCCAAGGAAGTATGAGAGAAATATCCTCTATTATAAGAGAGTTTGCAACCTAGCTGGTACAAATAACTTAAATATAAAAAGATAAATAACAGTACAAAAAAATAATACACTGAATGTCAAATGAACAGTCTAGCAAAAAGAGTGCAAAAGAAATTTAGTATCATTCTAAGGATTATGGGAAAACTAGTATTTAAACTGGAGATTTAATTTTTTTAAAAAAGAACCAACAAACTTTGATGATATGAAGCTTTTTGCAAAAGAGTATTGAGAACAAGAGAAACAGAGAGAGAGAGAAAGAAAGAAGGAGAATGAGGGAGGAAGAGAGAAGGAAGGAGAAAAAGAAAGAAAGGAGGGAGGGAGAGAGAAGGAGTGAGGGAAGGAAGGAGAGAGGTTGATTTATACCTATAATATTTGTAATATTAGCATAGGGTTATTATAGATGGCCTTCAAAGTCAGAGATAAAACATCTATAGGACATCTATCCTATAGTATGGACAACAGAAACCCCTTCCTTGGGGTTTCTGACCTAGAAATGTGAAAAGTGATCTTTCAAAAACAGTGATTGGGAAAAAGTTTGTAGGATGGCTTAATGAGAACAGACACTTAGGTACTGAATAGAAAGACTTTTAGAATAAAGAACAAACGTAAGTGTCATTTTTTTCTTCTGAGACAGGAAATAAGAGATTGAGGTAGAAAAAGTAACAGACCTTCTAAAGGTTGTAAGGAGAAAACATAAGGATACCAACCTCTTTTGTTCAGTGAAGTAAGAGACAAGTCATCTTGAAAAAATGCGGGTGCTGGAAATAAAACTGGAGACTTGAGGTATGTGGCAAAGATTTGAAATAATTGCTATAAAAATCTGGTAAGGAGTACACAAAAAACAGCAATGAGGTCTGGTTTAAATTAGGAGATATAAATTTGTAATGAACTTGAATAAATTTCTCCAGTTATTTCTAGCCAGAAAAGAAACAGTTGAGATGAACTAACACAGTGGATCTGGAGAAAGTTAGGGAGTTATAGAGGACTCTAATGTTTTTAAAAAGTATACATTAAAATTTCAAGTCATAGTTTTGAAAAAAGGGAGGGTAATAAATCGAGAATGAGGATAATGGCCTGGAGGTCTTGACAAGAGCTGAGGGACTGGTACAAACTGTTTAAAGGAGTGGAAGAAGTGATAATTTAAAAAAAAAAAATGAGCTAGAAAAAAGATCATGATTTGAGTTATGGTGATAGGGTATTTGACATAACCACATTAAAGAACTCATGGAGTGGGTGAAATTTTATTTCTCAAGCTCTCATAAATGGTCTAAAATATTCATTTTTTAAAGATATGCACTGATAAAATACTTCACAAAGTATTTTCTTCAAAGTCTCACACAAAAATTGGTCTCGTAACTTATCAAAGGAGAAGCCTGAAGAATCAGGAAAGGTAAAACTGGAGAGTAAGAATTTCTTAAGAAGAGGTACTTTAAAGGAAGCCCCTCATATAAGAGGAATTTTCAGAAAATTACCCAGAGTTTGTCCCCTAGGAGTTTGGGGGACACAGACCGGGTGATGATGCATGTCTGTCTGGCTGTAGCACAGAGCGGCAGAACAAAATGCAGGGCTGCAGGGAGAACGACTGCTCTTTCTGAGCTTGTCAGGGCAAGGGTTTGTGTGTTTCCCTTAGGACAAATGTGGGCCGAAGAAAGAGAGCAGTTATTGGTTGTTGACACTGCTTCACTAAAATAAGGAAATAGTGCTAAAATACCTTATATACTCATGACTTGCTTTATATACATCTGTGCCTTGGAAAATGATTTATACATATCCGATAATCTAAATTTGGACATCTGATGTTTTAAACAATATAAAGAATAGTATTTGTCTCTAAAAACTGAGAGAATAGTCCAGCCCTCAAGAACACAAAAGTGAACATAATGCTGACAAAAGTGCTTTGGTGGAGCTTGAACTTTTCAAAGTGATTCTTAAAAATTTTAACCTCTACAAGCATATTTTAAAGAGTTTTCAAACCAGTGAAGCAGATAATCATTTGTAGCCATTATTAAAGGTACATTAAACAAAAATCCAACTTAACTTCAATGAACGTATAATACTACAATATAAACCTTTAAGAAACCTTCAGAGAAAACATTAAAACAGGTTGCATCTTAGATGACCAGAGATTAGATTTGGCATATGAATATAGTCCAGAGGAAAAGAGAGAACAATACATTGAAGCTATAACAACTTGTACAAGTCTGGAATCACAAAAGAAGATAGCTGAACTAGGTCACAGGTGAAAATACAATGGAACAAAAAACAGTTACATATGGACCTTTATTCTGTAAATGAGGAAAGAATCATGTTTTAACTGTTCATAGGTGAGGTAATAATTTCATATTCTTTCATTAACAAACAAAAGAATTAACAAAAGAATTGTCACCAAAAGAATTAATCCAAATAGGTCTAAATTGCATTATATTTAGTACTTAATCCACTTACAAACAAGGTATTATTTTTGAATAGGAGGTATTTTTACTGCAAAAGAATGCTGATACTGGGTAAAAATGATGCAAAATCTTTCAGTGTGTACCCAAAGTGGCTGACATTGCACAAATCAGAATATTCTACAACTATCTTTGAAAAGAGATTAAATATGACTGGCTGTAGTTTCTTTTCACAATATAGGTTTTCAAACTTCACAACTCATGACAAATATTAAAAAGCAAAATTTGACTCAGCCAAAATACAGTGCTTACTGTCTAATAAAAAAATTCACTTTTAAATCCCTTTCCCTCATCTCCCTCCAAGTTCAGTAATTTAGTTTCTGCTGGGTCTACATAAATCATTCATATTGTGAAACGGCATCTCCCTCAACACAGATAATTATTTCATTGAATTTTATGAACAAAGGGTCTTGAGGTATTATATCATCTTCCACATCCATCTTCCCACACCTCATAGTAGAACCACCTTTAATCAATTTATTTGTTTTAAATGATCTCCAGGTTTTTTATTCCTCTGTTAGAAAGAAGAAAGGAGATCCCACTTGATAATATATTGTTCATTTTTCCTGTTGCTAGTGGTGTTTGTTTATAATAGAAAAATTATCTGAGTTTCTACATTATGAAAATCTAAATGGCTTTAGGACAAAATCTAAATGTAGAATCTCTGGCAAAAAGGAATAGAACATACTTATTTAAATATATGAAATCTAGTTTCTAAAACACAGGCTCTGGAGTCAGGAAGATTTGGGTTTGGATCACTGTTAACATCACTTAGTAGCTGTGTAATCCTTAATCTCTGAATCCCATTTTTTTTTTCATCTGCACAAAGGGTAACATAACTACTTTAAAAGCTGTAGTGAGAACTAAACAGGATTATACATTTTAAGTGCTCAGATAATACAAGGTACATAGTGGTACCCAATAAATGTTAACTGCTATTAGAATATTTTCTTATTTTAAAAATATTTATATTCTTTGACCCAGCCATTACACTGAGAGTATACTTGTGTAAAGAAATACTGTACAGCTCTTAAAAATCAGATTAGAAGAGAATATTTAACAACACGGAAAACTGTCATATATACAATTATAGTTTTTTAAGAAAGACTAGTATATAACAGAAAGTATTCTATGACTGCAATTTTTAAAAAGTAGGTTGCAGTAGGATATAAGGATATACTACCAAAACATAAGTAGAAATGTAGCATAGATGCTATAATTGCAGAAAATTTGAAATATTTTCCTTCTTTATGTTTTTAAAAATTTTCCGAATATTCCACAACGACCATGTATTACCTTTATAAAATCTTTTTTAAAAAACACCCAAAGTGTATGTATTTTTCTCTGATTCCAACTTTTTCCACAAAAGTAGAGTCAGAGAAAAGAAAAAAGTAAAAAAGAAAAACAGTGAGAAGTATGTCATTTTTTAAAGATTTTATTTAAAGGATATTACTTTTATTAAACAAAATTCCTATTTTGGATTATTACTTTTGAGATTAAAGTTAATCAAAATTCTTTGATTTGGTTCTCAGTTTGACTATTGTTGGTGTATATGAAAACTACTGATTTGTGTGCATTGATTTTGTAACCTGAAATTTTGCTGAACTTATTTATTAATTCCAGTAGTCTCTTGGCAGAATCTTTGGGGTTTTCTAGATATAAGACCATATCATCAGCAAAGAACAATAGTTTGACCTCTTCTGCCATTTGGATGCCCTTGATTTCCTTCTCTTGTCTGATTAGTCTGGCTAGGACTTCCAGTACTATGTTGAATAGAAGTGGTAATAGAGGGCAACCTTGTCTGGTTTCAGTTCTAAGTGGGAATGTTTTCAATTTTTCCCCATTCAGTATGATGTTGGCTGTGGGTCTGTCGTATATGGCTCTTATCATTTTTAGGTAAGTCCCATCTGTGCCTATTTTGTTAAGTGTTCTTATCATACAAGGGTGCTGAATTTTGTCAAATGCTTTTTCTGCATCTACTGAGAGGATCATATGGTCTTTGTTTTTACTTCTGTTCACATGGTGAATTACATTTATAGATTTGCATATGTTGAACCATGTTGAACCTGCATCTCTGGATTGAAGCCCACTTTGTCATGATGGAGTTTTTTTTTATGAGCAGCTGAATTCAATTTGCTAGGATTGTATTGAGAATTTTTGCATCTATATTCATAAGGGATATTGGTCTGTAGTTTTCTTTTTTTGTTGAGTCCTTTCCTGGCTTTGGTATCAGGGTGACGCTGACTTCGTAAAATGTGTTGGGGAGGATTCCTTCCTTCTCCATGTTGTGGAATAATTTCTGCAGGACAGAACATATCCCGCACAGATAAGGGGGCACTAGTATTTTGAGATTCTACCTTTCTAAAAGAAAGGAATTAGTAGCAACTGAGAATGAGTATAAATTTCCTTACTTAAGAGTGAGGTTCTCTCTTAGCGTAAATACCATAAGGCTTATTGGAGGCACATAATCATATTCTGAAATTCTAAATGTGTTTACATAGTATGCTCTAAAGTTAACCTTAATTTTCAGGTTCCTCTAGGAATGTAAAAGTGCTAGGCCAGAATTTCCAACATTCCCATCCTTAAAAGAATCCAAATGTATATACAGTAACAAGATATGTTGCTGATATATGCCTGTTCTCTAAAAGTCATTCATTAAGCTTAATGAATCCTTTATTATAAGAAACTGTATACACTTTGACAAAGTATATTCACAAATTGTCTTACACTTGTCTTCAGTGGTTTGTTATTTTTAAATTTTGTATTTTCATTTCAATTTAAAGTTTAAAGTTTTAATGACCTTGGGAAGGAAATAATACCTTTTTACAGTCTATGGGAAATTTCTTCACTTGTTACAAAATATGTCTTCAGTTAAAAACAAGTTTCCCTTTTATGCCCACATGAGTTAGATCTTTTCCTATTATTCATATCTGGCAGGGCCAGCCAGTGGCTTAAATATATATAAAGGCAATCCTTTTATTTCTAAATATCATGCTTTCTACTTATAAAATAAATATATTAGTGCATGATCTTCTAAATATAGAACCATAATTCTATATTTAATGTGAAATATGAACTAACATCAAAAGTACCCACCATTTCCTAATGATATATATTTAGAAAAAAATATCTGATAAAATATAATCTTATAAGTTTAGAGAGCCATGAATGCCCTGGCTTAAAAATATATTAATTGTAAAGATAGCTTTCATTACTTCTTAGCTCTAGCAAGAAATTAAAACAAATGGACTTTTTTCTGCATGAAAAAGTTAGACATGATCTTCCTCTATTTAGTGTGAAACTCTGAAAGACACAGGAAAGATTTTTATCTGATATGCAAGAAGGGTAAAGTGAAATAGAAAATTACCTTCATATTACTTTTAAAAACATTTCTTACACTGGAAAATCAGAACATTATCACTAATATTAAACTTTTCTCTTTGTGGCTTAATGCTGTCATTTACTGCGAACCTCTAATATTCCTAGTATAGCCATTCAATCTTTTACAAATGACTGACATGAAGCTCACTACAGTGAAGCAACTTGCTGAAGTTCACAGGCATTATAAATTGTTAAGATTTGAACCCAGTTTGTTTCCTTTCAAAGCTCACAAAGCTCTTTTCTCTACACCATGTTGCATACTTTGACCTTTTATATAATTTAAATTACTCTATTTTCCTACTGTACAATGCCTCAGATTATAAGAACTCCATCAATTTAAAGGCAATTTTTTTTTTGAAAAATAACTATTATTACTTAAGGATAAAAACTACTCATAGATGCACACTCTAATTTCAGAAATGTCAAAAAATGAATATATTAGAATGTAAGTAACAAGGCATAATGTGCTTTCATTATGTCTCCAACCTCCCCAATCTATAATTTCTTATCAATTTTAGTAAAGATTCTATCAGAAAATCAAGAGTAGCATGCTTAAATATATTTCATTTCAGAACTCTATTCCATTAACTATCAGAGTTCATTCTTTGAATTTTCTTGGCTTAGATTTGAAGACTGTCTTAAAGAAGTCTATCTTAGCTATAGGCAAAAGGGCACTTTTTAAACTACAATACGTAGGTTAGAAAGAAAATTTTTTTAACAAGTAAGTAATTCTACAAAATGACGAAATAATTAAAATAAATGTTTAATAAATTAGAAAGAACAAATTACTCTAACTATATATACCTAGAATACATGAAATCTCACTTTTTTGTTTTTTTGAAATATAGGACTTTATGCCGTCATCCAGGCTGGAAGTGCAGTGGCACAATCATAGCTCCTTGTAGCCTTGAACTGTTGGCTCAAGTGATCCTCCTGCCTCAGCCTCTCTAGTCACAGGGAGGACAGTGGTGCACCACCACACCCGGCTAATTTAAAAAAAATTTGTTTTAGGGACGGGTTCTCACTATGTTGTCCAGGCTGGTCTCGAATTCTTGGCCTCAAGGGATCTTCCTACCACAACCTCCCAAGTTGCTGGTATTACAGGTATGAGTCATCCTGCCCACCTGTTTTTTTTTTTTTGAAGCTAGGATTTATGCCTTTCCTATTATTCAGGTGTTACTTTCACAATTCTGAGAATATTATTTCAACTAGGACTACGTCTTCATAATGAACATGTTTCTGATACTTACACTGTGTGTAAATAATGAAATAACAAGTTTACATAATTAATACATTCCATATTACTTCTGAATTTTATAACATTATCATCTATAATGCTTTGGTTTATTATATAACTCAATTTTAATATTTGAAATGCTGGATTAGGAAGATAAAAATACTCTTATAAACACTTTAAAAGCTGTAATAAAATATCTTTTACCTTAATTTTCAGGTATTTAGTAGGTAACCTTTTCCTCCAAAATAAAAAAAATAAAAACTAAAAACATAAAAAACTATTTTAAATTAAAGGACAATGTGAAGTTGATGACTTTTAAAAGGCATTTATATGTATGGCACCCTACTGTACTTGGATTAATTGCCTCAGTTGTGATTTAGTTTCTTATCACATATGGTATTTCCACAGCATGCTATGTAAATGCATCAGGTTACATGCCACTTAACTTAGAAAATGGCTTAGTTTTTTTTATGTTTGCAGTAAGTGCAATTTAGGAAGTGAATTAGTTTTTTAACTTTATAAATTATTAACAACAAAAAAAATCTGTCTATTTTCAGAGGTTTTAATCATTTTCCTTTCTCTCAATTTGATATAGAAATATATCAAAATATATGTACCATAAACATTGACAAACTGTACCTTAAGGAAAGAAATCATATTTTCAGAAAGATTCTTAAGGAATACTGACTATGACTTACTAAAGTATATGCTTAATTTGTATTATATGGTTCCCACGAAAACTATTGTAGGTTACAGAACAAAGCAGAACAGTACTGATTCCAATTCTATTATAAAGAATGATCAGTTAACAATCTGTGTTTTCCTAAAAATTGTTACTTGATAAAAATATTACCTAGGGATAGGTTTCAGAAAACATGTTCAGGACAATCAAGTAAATAACCTGTTTGAGCAGGCAATAATGCCAAATAATAAGTTCAGTTCAGGACATAAACGTTCACTTTAAACAAAAACACACTACTTCTTTTTTTTTTTAAAGCATACTACTAACTATAATTAGTGGGATTGTTAATGGCAAATCATTATTACTAGTCCCCAAGTATAGCACTCAATTAGAAGGGGCTAAAAGACATTTATACAAACAATTTTGTCTGCTATGGAAAATGAATACCACAGCCTGAACTTAGTCAAGGACCTCGTCCTGTACTAGAAGATCAACTGAAGTTTGTGGATGTTATCCTACCCACTAGCAAAGAGGAAATCTAAAGTTTAAATACAAAACTATAGCCATTTTTGAGGATAACCACACCACAGTTTTAATTCTGACTTTTAATAAGACTACAAACCACCACAGATTTATTCTATGGGATTCTAATGTATTATAGGATATAGTACAAACAACTTTCTTCCCAGATTTTTCCATACCTGTATCAATGAAAAGGCAAATCGAAACTCAGTAAAGCTTGGTAAAGCACAATTTTGTCAGCTTTTGTAAACTGGTCACACAAATGCTAGAAGAGTACTGAAATTAGACACTTAAGTGGTATAAATTTTACCTAAAAATGGCTTCTTCATCAACCATGCTGAATTTCAGAAACTTAAAATTCAACCTAATGTCAGATAAAATCTCAGAGGTCAAATGAAT